>NC_134483.1:353487947-353787947 GCF_040206685.1 Ascaphus truei | reverse complement strand
TTATTGGTTTGTACATGTATACACATATTGATTTATACTGTATATGTATTTTTATTCACATATATTTTACATTGCTTTATTCTTTTATTTAATAGTTTTTAGTGGTCTCATGTTTACATCCTGCATAGTTTAGCTTTTTGGTCTAATTTCTCAGTTCCTGATAATTTACGATCATGCAATTAGTGTGTTACCTATTAGTTATTTTACATTCAGCTGGTCATATGGGTTGCTAGGCTACCATAAGGGTATATATACATAGCTTGGCTTCCCTCCTCCATTACCCTTTGAAAAAGTCGCCCGTGTGCGACGAAACACGTCAGGGAGCGTCATTACGCAATACGCACCGACATCACGTCATCACGCATGCGCACGAACAGGCCGGATCGAGTGCGGAATAGCAGTGCGGCCGTCCAGCATAGGAGACATTCTCTGGGACTCTAGGGACATTTTGTGAAGTATCCGAGGCACCTTTGGATTTGTGACGGATCATTGCCCCTTTACATCATTGAGGCTGATGGACTGCGGATCCTATCACAGACTTACCGGATGGTGGTGATAATTCACAAATTGCCTTTTATAATTTTATCCTTGTGAGTGATTTTCTTCCCCTCCTCCCTCCTTCCCAACATTAAATGTACGGTTTTACACTATGGGGCGTGTGCTCTCTCCTCTTTTCTTTCTGTAGATTTCCATCGGATGTGGTTCATCCCTTTTGAGAGCAGCAGGAGACCTCCACACCAGCATCATATCTGCATCATCTGTTGGACATTTTGAAAGGACTGGTTCTTATTTCTTCCTTATCTATTTTAGTTATACACATTTGTTTTAGCACCATTAGGGTAATTTCACTAATTATTTGACACTTATACATTGTTATTCTTGTTTGGTTTATCCCTTGATATTAATATTTCATTTATATTTTGTCAGCACAATCACTTAGGCGTTACTTTATTTCCCCTTTATATATATTATATATATATATATATATATAAAGCAGAAAGTAGCCGTGTTAGTCCAGTTGCGATAGTGCAGAATAAATGAGTTCTTCAGTATTAGGTGATACCTTTTTTATTGGACTAACAATTTATGTCATTTATGTATATATATATATATATATATATATATATATCTTGACTTTAAGGGGGAGATTCTTAGTATTACGGGTCTCAAAAAAGAACCCTTAGCTTGGCCTACAGTCCACAGTCGGTGAAACCAACTATTTAAGTTGGTAAAAGGAGGATGTCTGTGAATTAAGAATAGTCAGACAGAGAGCTCTGGTGTTAGGTGACCACCTTGAAGGAATGCATCCTGGATGTCCCAAACATACCACTGTTAATGGGTCATGTCGGTCCTACATGTGACTGACCTTTAACCCATGAAACCGTCTTCCTACTCAATATTCTTTTATATAGTGTAGTGGGGAGAGAGGATTATAGAAAGCTTGGCTGGGATACTAGAGAATGAAGAGAAGGGCTCTTTTCTGGATAGAAGTTATAGCTCCCCATATGTATTGAGTCAGCCTTGGTATTTGTACCCTTTTTGTCGTTGTCTTTTTAAACCTGTTGCTTTGTATAAAACAGATATAGAGTACATAAATGAAAAAAAGAAACTGAGAAATAAAATGCATTACATAAATCAAAGAGGAGAAAAAAGGGGGAAAATAATTATATAATTATAAGCTAGAAACCATATGATGGAGGAAGGATACCACTGGCTCTCTTGTTATTGGATCTAAAGTTGCCAGGTATTTACAATTTTTTTCACAATACCCTCTATACCCATCTTCTTGGAGTTCCATACACAGCCCTGTCAATGATCAATTGGTGAGGGAATTAGCTGTTTCTAATTCAATGCAATAGAAAACCTTGCAACAGAAAGGATCTGGGCAATTAAGGATTTTGTTACAGAAAAGTGATCATAAAATTGCAAGGGTCAAGCAGAATCATCTGACCAGTGACAGATATCGGATCCGTCAAGTTTTTGCCAAAAAAGGGAAATTTTTGGGCAATCATATAATTGACAGTATTTGTCCACATTTTCCTCAAAATAAGTTAGAGGAGCTAGGATATATATTGTTTTCACTTTGGATAGTGAAATACCATCTGGATAAAATTTTGGATGACTTTTCTAATATTTTAGTAGTGATACAGTAGGTCATTTGCTGGTATTCGGCCAAATTTTAGCCCATTCTTTTCCCAAGCAATTTAATAACAAGGTTGGGTTAAAGTTTCTTTTTTAAATAACATTTTGTAAATTGCTGTGCCCAAAAAAGTTCTGATTTGATTTTAGAAAGTGTTTTGGTTATACTGTATAACATCCCAACCAACATTCACAAGCTTTTTGTCCCATCTTTGGATACATTGGATACGAAACTTTGCCATACAGTACATTGGTATGTGATAATGTCAATAATAATGATTGGGAGGATTCCTATTGGTCTATTTATTTGGGTTACTCATGAAATATCTATACTGTATGCTTTGGATTACTTCGAAGGGCATATGTGAGATTATTAAGCAGGTACAATTCTTGTGTTGGCCCTTTTTAAATAGGAGGATTTGGCAAAAATGGTTGCACGCTACTAACCCTGCTTATCTTCAAAACTGATATAATTATACACATACTTCTTGTTTACTTTTTTACATTTTATTTCTTTACAGTTCTAAAGTACCAACAAGTAAAAATGTAGTAAACAGAATGTGGATTATACATTGTAAAAATTGTATATTTCTACGTGTCCAAGATAAAAGTTAGAGAGTAATGGTGACAAGTGTTAAAACAGTAAAAGGCGAGACATGAGCATACATTCAGTTATTGGACCATAAACTCTGAGCACACTATTCATAAAGTGTCAAAGGGTACAGTAAATAGTATACAATTCTGCATTTAATGTGCTGTGAAAGGTTAAGCTGTTTTCAATTCAGGAGCCTGGAGTAAAACACACACTCAGCTACAGTATTACCTCATAAAAAGAAAAATATGCTGCATCTCTAAATGCTTTATACCATACAGATATTTTATGACTGTAATGGAAACCTAATCTGTGACAACCTGTGAAACATAAAGATTTTAAGTGGAGACCTGTTATCATTTAGGACAACAATTTTAAGATTTACTAACAGGTAGGATTTCCACTTATAGTTTATCCACCACCAAGGCCCATTAATCAAACAGCAAATACTGAATTAAAAAGTATATTTTCTTTCAAAACATTTTTAAAAATAGCTGATTTTTCAATCCACCAAGGTCTTTTTCAAAACATAGAAGGATTAAAAACGTATTACCCAAGATTATATATATATATATATATATTTTATTTTTTATTTATTTTATTTATTATAAATATATATATATATATATATATATATATATATATATATATATATATATATACAGTGTTCGACAAATCACCCAAAAATCTACTCGCCCAACCAAAAAATCTACTCGCCACCTAGTCCCGCCCCTAGTCCCACCCCAACCCTGCCCCTAGTCCCGCCCCCAACCCCGCTTTAAAATAAAATATATAAATAAAATACATTTAATAAATTCCTAGTCAGAACAACATTAGTTTTTGACAAATGTATATATTGTTTTACATTATACTACAATTAGTCCTTGTTACGTGTGTGTGTGTAAATGTCGGATCTAGAATTAAAAGCCAGGTGTGAATGACTAGTTTCCTGAACCCCTTAACCAGTGTCTGGATGCCCCCGCTTCACAATATCTAAAGCAGCAATCCCACCTGGGATCTTACCTGATCCGCAGTCCCTCAATGTTCAGGTACCCTCATTCCCGCAATGTTATACATTGGAGGGGAGGTGTTCCCTACCTGTCTTCTGGGTTAGGGGGGGGGGGGGGGTTCCGATGTCTTCCGTGTGAAGCTTGAGCCAGATCTGGAAGAAAGCAGTATAGGGCAGTTAAGATTTCGGTGTAGTATAGGGCAGTTAAGATATATAGGGTAAATAAGAAATCCAGATCCAGAGTGTGAGTGACAGAGAGAGAGAGTGTGGGGGAGAGAGAGAGAGAGAGTGGGGGGGAGAGAGAGAGAGAGAGAGAGTGTGGGGGAGAGAGTGTAGGGGAGAGAGAGAGAGTGTAGTGGAGAGAGAGAGAGAGAGAGTGTGGGGGAGAGAGAGAGAGAGTGTGTGGGGGAGAGAGAGAGAGTGTGGGGGAGAGAGAGAGAGAGTGTGGGAGAGAGAGAGAGAGAGTGTGGGGGAGAGAGAGAGAGTGTGGGGGAGAGAGAGAGAGAGTGTGGGGGAGAGAGAGAGTGTGTGGGGGAGAGAGAGAGTGTGGGGGGAGAGAGAGAGTGTGGGGGGAGAGAGAGTGTGGGGGGAGAGAGTGTGGAGGGAGAGTGTGGGGGGGAGAGAGTGTGGGGGGAGAGAGTGTGGGGGAGAGAGAGAGTGTGGGGGAGACAGAGGAGAGAAACGGTGGGTGACACACACAGAGGGTGGGTGATACACAGAGAGAGAGGCTGGGTGAGTGGCTGGCTGGGTGAGTGGCTGGCTGGGTGAGTGGCTGGCTGGGTGAGTGACTGAGTGGGGCAGGGGTGACTGGGTGGGTGGGTGAGTGACTGACACTGACTGGGGCAGGGGTGACTGACACTGACACACACACATACACATACTCCCATACACACACACACACACACACACACACACACACACACACACACACACACACACACACACACACACACACACACACACACACACACACGGAAAGGCCTTGACCAGCACCACGCTCCTGCCCCACCCACCCGCGCCCATCTCCCGCTCGTGTGGGGGGGGGAGGGCAGGCCGACATCCCCCCCCCCAATCAGCAGGGTGGGTAGGAGGCACGTGGTGAGGTATCCCCCACCGGGCGTCCCAGGGACAGTCAGCCCCGCCGTGGCCGCCACTGCCCTGCTCCCCTCACCGGCATGTCACAGTGCACGGCCAAGCAGCTTTGCAGGCTGCTTATTCCCCCCCAGCCCGCGGCGGCATGAAGCTCGTGGGGGGGGGGGGGTGGTGGGGGGCCCAGGCCGACATCCCCCCACCTCATGCGGCGGCTGTGCCATCATGAAGGTAGCTGGCACATGGGACGCACGTGGTGAGGGCCGAGGCCCCCCCACGCAAGCCAACTGGGCTGCAGCAGCGGGGACCTCCCGCCCCGGGCATCGATCGATGGATCGAGGGGAAGGGGACAGGAGGAGGGGAAGGGGACAGTAGCAGGAGGAGGGGAAGGGGACAGGAGCAGGAGCAGGGGACAGGAGCAGGGGACAGGAGAGCTGCCGCGGTGGGGAGTAGGGAGCCATGTGGGGACCAGGGGGATCGCAGGGAAGGAGCAGAGGGGCCGCAGCATGGAGAGTACTTACCCTCCAACAGATCCCCTGGCAGAGAAAGAATGGCCGCTCGTTGGGGGCAGGCTCATATAGAGCCTGGCCGCGCGCCCACAAAGCCTTGGAGCGTGCGCCAATCAGCAGTCAGGTAGGGGGAGTTTTTTTTTTTTTTTTAGCGCGAGCAGGCGAAATTTCAGCGCGAACGGGGGAATTTAAAAAAAAAAACACGTGTGCTGCTTGGGCCAATAGTTACTCGCCCGGGGGTTAAATCCACCCGCCCCGGGCGTGTAAATGTATAGGATTGTCGAACACTGTATATATATATATATATATATATATATATAATCTTGGGTAATACTTTTTTATATATATATAACCCAAATAATAAAACAAAATGATTGCCACCTGTGTGTGTGCAGAGGAGACTAAAACCACAAGGTACCATAGGTAGCCACCACGTACTGCGCACGCAGTGACATCACTGCACTGATACCGCATTTGGCTGCTCCTCAGAAATGCTGGGTCTGTGACCATGACAACCGCGGATGCTATCTGGATGCTCATGGAAGTTGGCAGGTAATGGGCCATAGTGCCCTTATATATATCCTGTCAGCAGATTCAATTTGCTTTATACATATATTACCTTGACATTAGGTGTATACTGGTGTGTCTTTATTTGTGGTTGTCAGGTGGACACCGCTAGGCAGATATCTTACTCATGTTATGTTAGCAATTTATTTTTCTCGTTTGACATTCTACTAATATCTGGACATTTATATAAATCATCATCAAGTTGATCACAGAGCCATATGTGATTTTTTGAGCACCACTCTTTACACTATATATCTCTAACCATGACAATTACACAATACATAAATGAGGAAGGGAATATAAATAAATGTAAGAAAACCTCTACAGATTTAACCAGCCTTTTGCAACCTATTACGTGCTGCAGCGGGATATACACAACACCAGTGGGAGAAGTGGACATTGTTTTGAATTACCACCCATTTCAGCTGTGGAAGCATGCTATGGGTTGCAATAATATTGGCTATGTACTTTATGTACTGTATAACAATGACATTTTAAATGGGACAGGCAACCATAAACAAGTGAGATAAAATGTCAGTGTTGTCCAAAAAATATTAAATCATTTCTATATGTCTCTGGGATTCGGAGACATTTCATGGACAAAACAGAATTTTCTTTTAGAAAAATATGGTGAATATGAAGACAACTAAGATGGAAAGAAAAAGCGTGTGCTACCATAGTGCGGTAAATTTTTATTAATACAGGTTTCTTTACCATCCGGGCACAAACATGCACTTAATGACAATAAAGCTAAAAAAAAATTGCATATCCAACTATCTGGACATTGAAAGATGTGCCATTAATGGATATGATTGGACAAAAAATGCTATTAAGCATTGTTGCAGCTACAATGCAACGACAAGGGTTTGTCTGAATAGAGCCTTTTTTTTTGGCCACAAAAAGGGTGGAATAAAACAGAGCTTATCTTCAGCATATAAACAGTTAACAAAAACATAAGTCCTTGATAAGTGCTTTGCCCTTTTCCCAGCAAAGGCAGTTCCAGTCCAGCATACATAAGAGCAAAAGTTCCAAAATAAACAGAACTTGTTGTGCAGGCTTCTCTCCCTCCAGAGCTTCAGCGTGTGTGTCCCCCTGGTTCAGACAGCAAAACCAGAGATCTGAACGTCTCAGACTTTTAAGGACGCTCTGACGAGCCAGGTGAGCAGGCTAATCAAATCAGTCTGTTCTCAGACTGAGATTAAACCTGCTCAGTGCTATGCTCAACCTTTAAACATAGGTCTCCTATGCATAAGAATCAAATAGGCAATCCACCCTGTCACATTTCTTCCCTGTTTGTGTGTGGCTAGGGTCCCACATAGCTGAAGGCAAACGAGCCACACCTTCTCGAGACAGGAAATCAGCATTTGCATTTTCCTCCCCAGGCCTGTGCTGATTCTCAAATGAGAAGGGCTGGAGGGCCATGTCCCATCTGATTAGCATAGCATTGGATTCCTTCACAGAATTTAACCACTTTAGTGTAGAGTGATCCATCACCAGGTTAAAATGGTTTCCCGCCAGGTAATGCCTTAGGGCTTAATCACTCCACTGCCAGGCATTCCCTTTCAATCACTGTGTAGTTATTTGCCTTTGGAAATAATTTCTGGCTCAGGAAAAGGATTGGGTGTTCTATGCCCTAAAATTGTTGTGACAGAACTGCCCATAGAACTATCTCAGAGGCTTCATTAAAATCTGGGCTTCTAAGAACTGGACCCTCAGACACCTTTTTACCTCCTCGAAGGCTCTCTGCACTCTCTTGACCATAGCACTTGAGTAGGGACACATTCTTTTGTGAGGTCTGTTAGGGGTGCCGTTATTGTTCAGTAATTTGGGATAAACACTGGTAATAACAGGAGGCATGCTTGTGGCTTTGTCCTTAGGGTTGTCTGTGAGCCATGCCTCTCTCAGAGACTTTAGAACAGCTTTTAGCCTGTGTAGATGGGCCTGCCAGTGTTTACTGTAGATGATGACAATGTTGTCCAGGCATGATGTGGCCTTAGCCCTTTGAGGTCTCAGCACCTTATCCATGAGTCTCTGAAACATGGCTGGAGCTCCATGCAGACCAAATAGCATTGACTAAAATTGGTAAAAACCCATCGAAGTGGCAAATGTGGTTTTGCACTTGGACTCCTCTTCTAAAGGTTTTTGCCAATATCCTTTTGTGAGGTCCGCTGTACCAAGCGTGTCAAGCAATTCATGAATTCTTGGCATCGGGTATGCATCAAACCTGGTTACTGTATTTATCTTTTAGAGGACAACACAAAACGTTACCTTCCCATTTGGTTTAGAGACCATTACTATTATGCTACCCTATTCACTGTAGGATTCATCAATCACAGCTAGATTTAACATTTCTTGTAACTCTTTCTCTTTAAGAGCCTTACAGCTTTCAGGCAACCTGTAAGGACAAGAGTGTATTTTTACACCTGGTTCTGGCTCTTTCACATGTGAAACTAAATTGATCTGCTCTGGGAAAAAACATCCCTGAACTGGTTAAATACCTCTAACAAGTCCCCTTTCTGTTCAGAGGTTAACTGGCTTCCCATAGGGATTTGATTGTCACCAAAGGTGTTTCCCTGTGGAATATGAGGACCCAGATCCATTTCCTCTTGCACCGGGTGGATGAATATAGAACTTTGCACCTTCCAGGGTTTCAGTAAGTTTACATGATAAATGTGCCCTTCCTTGACCCTGGTTGAGAGATCTTGTAATCCACGTCACCCATGCAGCGGAGTACTTTAAATGGGCCCTGACATTTTGCTAGGAGTTTGCTCTCACAACTAGGTTAAAGCAATATCACGTAGTCCCCAGCTTGAAAAACCCTCATGTGAGCATTTTAGTTATAATGTCTCTCCTGACTATCTTGAGCTGATCTAAGGTTCTTCCTTGCAAAATGGCCAACAATGTCTAAGAGGTTCCTGAGGTCTAACATATACTGAAGATATGCTTAGAAGGGGACCGGTGTTCCTCCCAGGACTCCTTTAGGAGGTCTAGTACAGTATACCTTGGAATTTAGGTCATATAGGAGCTCAAATGGGGAGAAACCTGTGGAGACCCGGGGAACTTCCCGCACTGCAAACAGCAGAAAGGGGAGAAGTTCATCCCAAGCTCTCTTTTCAGAGTCTCCAAACTTCCTTAATATGCTCTTTATGTATGTTTGTATGTATGTATGTATGTCTTTATTTATATAGTGCCATTAATATACATAGCGCTTCACAGTAGTAATAAACGTGACAATCATATAAATAACAAATAATACAAATAACAAATAATACAAATAACAGGTTATGGGAATAAGTGCTTCAGACATAAAAGTAACATTTCAGAAGAGGAGTCCCTGCTCTGAAGACCTTACAATCTAATTGGTAGGTAGGAAGAACGTACAGAGACAGTGGGAGGGCATTCTGGTAAGTGCGTCTGCAGGGGGCCAAGCTTTATGTATCATGTGTATAGTAATAGCCACGGTGCTACTCATATGCTTCTTTAAGCAAGTGTGTCTTAAGGTGGGTCTTGAAGGTGGATAGAGAGGGTGCTAGTCAGGTATTGATGGGAAGGGTATTCCAGAGGTGTAGGGCAGCGCTCCGCTGGAAGAGTTTGGTTAAGTCCATCAGTCTGTGGATGGTACAGTAGATCAATGTCTGAATTGACTCGACTTGTAGTATCTTCAAGACAGCCTGCATAAATTTAGGCATCAACATAACCAGGGGAAATCTGACCCATGAGAACAGCTTCAAAGACTTGTTGGCTAACTACTTAGCGGTTGCCGTCCTCAGAGGGAATGCCTCAGGGTAATTTATGGCATAGTTCACTATCACTAGAACAAACCTGTGCCCCTTCACAGATGGTTCTAGAGGTTCTACCAGGTCTACCCCAATCATCTCAAAGTGGACTAAGACCAAGAGAAGAGGAGCCAATGTGGTTGGTTTTTATTCCTTCTGACTGGTTAGCTGGCATTCAAGAAATTCTGTATCTAATTTGGCAATATCATTATGCATCCCATGCCAATAGAACTGGGACAAAATATGGTCCATGGTTTTGTCTCTACCGAGTTGCCCACCCCAAGAGATAGTATGGGCTAGGGTAAATACAGCTTTAAAAAAGACCTTAGGGACCACGATTTGTTTGGGGACCTCTCATTTTTGTATCTGCTTGTTCACCTTATACAGAATATAATTCAACAATTCAAAATGAGAGAATACCATTACACCTTGTGTATTCAATAAATTGTCATCGATTTTTACCACCTTTCCATACTGTTGGGTAAGAACTGGGTCTTCCCTCTTCAACTGGCGAAAATCAAGGAGAGAAAGCTCTGGTAAATCTCGAGGCTCTGTCTCTTCCTCCTTCTGGCCATTTCCAGTCATTACTTGTGACATGTATAAGCACGGGCAAGCCACATGGAGAGAATCTCTATTGCTCTACCCTGAGGTGGATACACAGTTGAGGGATTCCTTAAAAAATTGTTTTGAACTAAATTCAGGAAGAGTTAGCTCCCTGACCTTGCTATTGGAGGCACATAAAGCCTGTATGAGAGGCTCACTCAAACCCTGGCAATGCACAGGAAGCGTATGTGGCTTAAAGAGAGAGACGCAATTATAAAATAATTATACAGAACAGGAACATAAGGCCTCCCCAGGTCCGGCAGCTCTTAAGAGGTTAGTGGACCTTGTATTGTATGTCTTTATTTATATAGCGAGAAAGGCAACACAAGGCACAAACGGATTTGAGTTATTCTAACTTATTTGAAGCGAAAAACACAACGTTTCGACCCTAAGGTCTTTTTCAAGTGAATAATTCAAATCCATTTGTGCCTTGCCTTTTTCTCTGTATTCCTTGAATTTACTGCAGGCAATGATCCATTCGTTGGAGCACCGGTAATTGTATCATCATTTTTTCATTTTTTGCTTTTTGATGTGCAGAAATTATCTTTATTTTATTTATATAGCGCCATTATTGTGCATAGCGCTTCACAGCAGTAATATACGTGACAATCATATACATAACAAATAATACAAATAACACAAAGGGAAGAAGTGCTTTGGACATAAAAGTAACCTTTAGGAAATGGAGTCCCTGCTCCGAAGAGCTTACAATCTAATTTGTTGGTAGGGAAAACGTACAGAGACAGTAGGAAGTCATTCTGGTAAGTGCATCTGCAAGGGGCCAAGGTATGTATGAGGTGTTAATTATCTGCAATGGAGCTACTCATATGCTTCCTTAAGCAAGTGTGTTTTGAGGTGTTTCTTAAAGGGTGATAGAGAGGGTGCTAGTCGGATATTGAGGGGAAGGGCAATCCAGAGGTGTGGGGCAGTCAGTGAGAAGGGTTTAAGGTGGGAGATGGCTTTAAATAAAAAAGGGGTAGAGAGAAGACATCCTTAAGCAGAACGCAAGAGTTGGGATGGTGTATAGCGAGAAATTAGGGCTGAGCTGTGAAGAGGAGCAGAAGAGTGTAAGGCTTTAAAAGTGAGGAGGAGAATTGAGTGTGTGGTACAGGATTTGATAGGAAGCCAGGAAAGTGATTTCAGCAGATTTTAGGAAATAGTAGAGTGATTCTGGCAGCAGCATTTAGGATAGATTGTAGGGGAGATAGGTGGGAGGCAGAAAGGCCAGATAGAAGGGGGTTACAGTAGCCGAGACAGGACAGAATGTGGGTCTGTGTGCGAAAAAGCCTAAAGGAGTTACAAATAGAAGAGGTGGAAAAAGCCCTGACCTGGACAAGGCAAAAATTCCATGACAAAGGTGATAAAGCAGATGGGCTTTGACTATTAATAATCCAAATCAATTATTGCAGTAATTATGACTAAGCTTGGCCAGCCTTCCTTTGGTCTGGGGGTGATTGCCAGGGAATTCAAAAATTATTAAACGGCATTAAACAATTTAGACCAATACAAGACTGCAAATACCAATGCAAATTTTAGAGTACACAAATGTGTGGCGGATTGTTCCCTCCGCACTCTGACCCAGGAGGAATTTAAAGCCTTAAATTCTAAAATATCAGACAATGAGCTAAGGGAAACAGTAAAAAACTTAAGGCTTCTAAGTCTTAAGATATGACCTTGGAGAACTCGGAGGACATTTGGGAGGGAGCCTCCAAATCCTCAATTTGCACCAACATAAAATAAAACATATACTGTACAAAATTATGGTCCAGTGGTACCTGACATCCTGGAAATTGAGCTAGATATACTTGCGAAACACACACAAATGCTGGAAGGGGTGTGGGATGAAGGGAGAAATGGTTCATATTTGGTGGATGTGTCCGAAGGTTAAAGGTTACTGGGCATCCATGCATATTTTTCTAGAATCAACTCTGGAATGTCAAATAGAATTTAAACCCCTGTTTTTCCTTCTTGCAAAACCAATAGAGAACCTTCCGATTCCCCTGCGGAGGCTGTCATTACTACAGCGAGATGTGTAATAACAAGGAGTTTCTGAGGAACAATTCCTTCTCAGTATACAAAATAATCTGTCCAGAAATGACATGTAGATCTTTAATATGGGCACCTTACATCCGGATGGTCTTAATGTGAGTTTGGATGTTATTACCTTTTCATAAATATCATCTTAAAGAACAATTAACAAAAAATTATTTTTGATGAATAATTCCACCCTTAGTACATATATCTTAGTATAATTTGGTTATGTGGTTATGCATCTCAACTATCAGAGACCATTATCTATTGATAGATGTGGTTGTGTTTGTGTATATATATTACACACCCACGTACATTTTACATACTAGCATGCCTAGATACTGTACATCTACAGTATAAATGCCTTTCATATTGGGTTGCTAGACATCCCAGATTATTTAACAAAAAATTTCAATAGTTGAAAACACTCTAATTTTGTATAATGCTTGTTCTATTTATATCGATATATTAACTTTGAGATATAAAATAAGAACATATTAAGGGCTATTTTGTCATTAGTTATCAGAAAATAGGATCCGTTTTTGTTGTCTTTGCTTTCTTTCTTTCAAACTCATACACTATATATTTAAGGAAAACATTATAGTACCTAATTTTTAAACTTCTTATTTATCTCTACCAACACATTTCTATTTAACAAATTATGGGCCTCATGCAGAGAGCATCGTTATTTCAAATCTCGCCATTTTTTGTAGAATTTCGCGCAGAAAACTGCAGAAAATGGCGAGTTACGGAAAACGCGCCATTTTTTTTTTCCTATTTCAAAATCTCGCCGCGCGGCTGGCGAGAACCTTCATCTCGCCATTTTTAAAATACTCCGAATGCAGAGAGGTACGAACGGCATGTAGCGGCTGTTCGCGCCAAGAAAATGGTGCGATTTTCTCATTTTTGCCGCGCCAGGAAAAGTTGGCAAGAAGATGGCGCTCGCCGCCTATAGTAAAGGGGACAAAAAATGCGCGATTTTTTGTTTACACATTTCTGAAGCGCGCATCTTTCCCATTTAAACTCGCCACACGCATCCATGTTAAACATAGCAGAATTCGAACATTTCTGCATATGGAGAATAAAACTCTCCAAAAAAGATACTTTTTATGGAATTCGCCAAATTGAAAATTCGATGCTCTCTGCATGAGGCCCTATGTTTGAATGTTATGACTGTTCATATAGCAAGATGTTTTTATTTATTCTAATGTTTTTTATTGTGTTCTTTTGTCTAACTACAGTGTAAATATATATATATATATATATATATATATATATATATATATATATATATATATATATATATATATATATATATACACTGTTTCCATGGGAATTTATTGCTAAATAAGGATCTATCCATCCTGTTATGAATAAAACTGATGAAGTTGCTAGGCAATGAAATGCATTGCAAACTAATAAGGGAAACCAATTCCTAATTGGGTGCTCTAAAGTAACATCTGTGAGGGCTTATATGCATACAATAATCAATTGGTGGGTCCAGGATATATAATGATCTGGGAGCAGGGTTTTCTATCCCCAATAAAACGATGAACTCCATCATATAATAGCAGCGAAATCTTTAAAGCACTGTAGACATACCACTGTAGGGAGGGAAACCTCTAACCTAACCGGTGTGTTGGTCCCACCCGGCGGTTCCTTCTTTGGCGGGTCTCACAATCCCAGCGGGTCTTCTCGGCAGAGAGTGTCTGTACTCACATAGCTGCCCTGATGCCGGTTTGCTGCTGTGGGGAGAAAGCTAAGCTGCTCCGTCGCGTGCGTCCATCCTGGCGGCTGAATGCAGAAGGTAGGTAAGGGGACTCTGAGCACTGCTTGATGATATCAGGCTGGAGGCAACGTGCGATGAGAAAAAACTTTATTATGGCATGAAAGCCCGATTAAAAAACACGAGAGACAATTCTCTGACGCGTTTCGTCTTGCGACTTTATCAAAGAGTGCTTTGTGGCAGCCAGAGACGTACCCTAAATAGCCCTGAGTTCCCGCGTGAGGATGGGAATCCCACCCCCCTGTGACATAGTCCCCGCAGCTGATGTGATGTATGCATAATGAAGGAGTCGGCTCTCACAGCGTAATGAGGGGAACTTAACTCATATGTTGTTGATGGACTATGAAACCCCCTAAGAAAAGTATAATACTAATAACTTAATAATAAACTAGAACACTGCTAGCGAAATGGACACTTAGGTTCAGGTTTTACACATTCATCTATTGGACTAGTAGGCAAAAATCAAAATCGTTCTATTTAAAAGTAACCCCCTAGCTGCCACAGCAAACTGGCATATAGAAAACAGAAGATAAACAAAACATATTGACACCTAGAAAATACATAAGGGAAAAAATTTAAAAAAACTAGTATAAGAATATAACTAGACTACTATAACTATACATTTTTATAATAACATAGGAAAGAGTAAAAATACTAACTATAAACTAATCTATAAATATATAAAGAATCAATATACACCTAATGTGTTCCTAAAACAACATATATAAAAACACCAAATGTAAACAGAATCCCATGTCTATTAAAACAGGAATGGTGTATAGGAACTGATTTGTGAGGATATATAAAGTATTACATTAGCAGGTTATTGGATACAAACATAACCATATAGAACACCAATATCATATTCAATACTGCAGATGCTGAAATATATGATATTTGTAATATTTATAATATACACAATATACATTTAGCGAAATTGATCCGCATAGTTTATCATAATAACAGTGATCCCCCTAAATGATCTAAAGGGGTATACAGTCATTACAATGTATGTATAATATCTTGTGAATATTCACTTTAATACTGCAGATATAAAAATTTATATTAAATGACCTATACTTATATGCATTGATCAGTTAAGGTTGAAATAATTTTAATATACATTTAGCAGAATAGATCCGCATGGTTTATTATAATAGCATACATAATCTAAAGGGATATACAAAGGGATATACAATCAATATGGCGAATATATGGTGTCTTCTAATTATTCATTTTAGAAAAATGAGTGCTATGTGTAATAGTGAAGACTACAAAAAATGGGCACGCTCCCAATCCACATTGATACCTTGTGGATGGAGGCTGTCCGTGCAAAAGATCCAAGACATCTCTTTTTGATTAAGGATTTTTAGTCTATTTCCGCCTCTTTGCATAACGGGCACATGTTCAAGCCCCATAAAGGAAAAACCCTTTATACCTCCCAAATGACATGAGGAAAAGTGTCGGGGGACCGGATATAATAAATCCTTTTTCTTTATCAGGCGCACGTGTTCTTGAATTCTTATTTTTAATGCTCTTATTGTGCGCCCAATATACGTCTTATTACACCCACATCTAATCAGATAGACAACATAGCTGCTGTTGCAATTGATGAACGTCTGTATTGTCTTTTGCGTTTTAGGTTTAAGACATTCAATCTTTTTGGCGGGTCTAGCATATTGACAAATATTACATTGTCCACACTGGAAGAAGCCTTTAGGGATGTTACTTATCCTCACTAGACTTTGTGACGAAAAAAGGCTGGGTGACAGATGTGTCGCAAGAGATTTAGCTCTGCGAAAAAACTATTTGGGCCTTATGTCTGTGATGTTATTTAAGTCAGAGTCCAGCTTAAGGGTGTCCCAATGTTTCTCAATGATTGAGCGAATATTTTTGGACTGACCACTCTGTTGTGTGATGAACAATGGTACAGGTTTAGATTTGTCCCCCCTCCACTTGTTTTTTTCACTAATGTTTGTGGAAAGAAGATCTTCTCTTGACATGGCTTTTACCAGGGTATAGGTCTCTACAAGATCTTTTTCTAGATATCCCCTATTTTTGAACCTGGTGATCAATTGGTGGGCCTGCTCTTCGAAGTTATCCTCAGTTGAGCAAAGCCTCCTAAGGTGCATGAACTGTCCCTTAGGTATTCCTTTTTTAAGGGGTAAAGAGTGGTTGCTGTTAGCCATTAGGTAAGTATTCCTGGAGTTGGGCTTTCTGTACACATCAGTCTGTATCTCTCCCATGATATCAATATAAATAAGGATATCCAAGTAGTGAATATAGTGACTATTGTGCTCATAAGTGAAGTGTAAATTATAATCATTAGAGTTTAAAGTCTGGATAAAAAGATCCAGAGTATGTGCATCACCCTCCCAAATGAAAAACAGATCATTGATATACCGTCGATAGAATAAAATGTGTTGCCTAAACAAATTCAAATCACCATAAATGAAAAGTGATTCCCAAAACCCCATAAAAAGATTCGCATAAGATGGTGCAAAGGACGTGCCCATAGCTGTGCCTGTGAGTTGTAAATAATATTGTGAATCATAACAGAAATAGTTGTGTGTAAGTAAAAAAGTAATAGATTCAATAAGAAACACACAAAGTGCAGGGGAGAGATCAGATCTATTCAAAAAGTGTTGTGCAGCCTCAATGCCTTGTCTATGGTCAATGATGGAGTCAAAAGATTGCACATCCATCGTTACCCATATACAATTTGTATTCCATTTTATTGTTTTCAGATCTTCAATCAAATTTCTAGAGTCTTTAATAAACGATGGTAGACTTAGCACCAGAGGCTGCAAAAAGAAATCAACATAACGTGATAAAGCATCTCCCAAAGATCCAATACCCGACACAATTGGCCTACCCGGAGGCTGTGTCAGGGTTTTATGGACCTTTGGGAGATGATAAAAAATGGGTGTAATTGGATTTGGTGTGTACAGAAAGCCCAACTCTTTTGGATCAAGAAAGTAAAGAACCTCCCCTAATTCAAGATGGGATTTTAATTGTTCGAGGAACTTATGTGTGGGATCTGCCTTAAGTTTTTTATATGAAGACTCATCTCCCAATTGCCTGAGTGATTCTTTGTTATAATCTTCAGAGGACTGAACGACAATCGCCCCCCCTTTATCTGCTTTTTTGATAATAAGGGATTTATCTTTTTGGAGCTTTATAAGTTCTTGTCTTTCAGACCTCGACAGATTATCCACCCTTGGGCGGTCAACCATAATGCCTTCCGCCAAAATTCTAAGGTCCCTCTCCACCAATTTCTCAAAGGTAGAGATGAAGGGACCCTTAGAATTATTGGCACAGAAGATTGATTTCCTCTTAAATTGTGTATGCTCATGTTGGAAAAAATCAGTTGAAAGATCATAAGGTGGTAAACCACTAGCTTGTTCATCAAAAAGACCTTCCTGGTCTGCAACAGCACAATGTTCTCTATAAGAGAGAGACTGTCTATGTATGCCCACATCACATGTACTCATATTATCTGCCATAGTGTTATCAGGATCCTCTGCTGGCTCGTCTGCTGAAGCAACACCTGGAGAAAAGAATTTTGTTAGGGCCAATTTACGTGTGAAACACTGCAAATCTATTATAGTATCAAAGAGGCTTAAGTTGCTTTGTGGGGCAAAGTTAAGGCCCTTATTAAGGAGTTTAAGTTGGTCCAAAGTCAACGTAGCATTTGAAATATTAATAACATTGTCCTCCATTAGTTGTACTTCTTCCTCTTTGTGGCCCCTCTTTGAAAGTCCCCTCTTCCTTTTGGACCTTCGCGTCCTAAAAAAGCGGGTGAAGAGGAAGAGGTGGATGTCTTGTATCCTCCGTATAGGTATGAACAGCAGCATTTATTCGATCTGGGTTTGCGGTGTCACGATAGACCCCTCCCGTATTTTTCTTCCTCCAAAAGTCCTAATTTTTATCTTTTTCAAACGAAATTGAGGTATTTCTATTTCCCCCCTCCGAGTTATCGGAGTCTGCACTGGATACTTCTGCATATTTGTTTTTAAGTATTGATTTTTTGGGGGTAGGATGGACAAAACCCTTCCCCTGATTACTTCTATCACTGATTTTACTCTGTGGGGATTTTGATCTACCTCTGGATCGATTAATATTTGGGTTTGGGGGTCTTTCCCAATAATACACTTGTTTTTTTAGATAGTCTTGTTTATCCCTCTCGAATTTGGACTGCTTTTTCTCCAAAATTGTTTTCTCCACCTCATCTATGTTCTGGGACAAGATCATATCATTATTTGTGAAATGTTCCATTTTGTTTAAGGATTTCAGTTTAGTTTTCAACTCGTTAACTTCTTTTTCCAAGACAGATCTCTCTTCTTGTTTCTGGGCTATAATTAATCCTATTAGCTTAAAGGAGCATTCATCTAGAACCGACCTCCATTTATTCTCAAAGTCCTTATTGACAAAACCGAAGGTGGGAGATTTTTTTATCCGCAACCCCCTTGGTATCCTATTAACTCTCACATAGTTATCTTCACCCGCTTTTTTAGGACGCGGAGGCCCAAAAGGAAGAGGGGACTTTCAAAGAGGGGCCACAAAGAGGAAGAAGTACAACTAATGGAGGACAATGTTATTAATATTTCAAATGCTACGTTGACTTTGGACCAACTTAAACAGCTTAATAAGGGCCTTAACTTTGCCCCACAAAGCAACTTCAGCCTCTTTGATACTATAATAGATTTGCAGTGTTTCACACGTAAATTGGCCCTAACAAAATTCTTTTCTCCAGGTGTTGCTTCAGCAGACGAGCCAGCAGAGGATCCTGATAACACTATGGCAGATAATATGAGTACATGTGATGTGGGCATACATAGACAGTCTCTCTCTTATAGAGAACATTGTGCTGTTGCAGACCTGGAGGGTCTTTTTGATGAACAAGCTAGTGGTTTACCACCTTATGATCTTTCAACTGATTTTTTCCAACATGAGCATACACAATTTAAGAGGAAATCAATCTTCTGTGCCAATAATTCTAAGGGTCCCTTCATCTCTACCTTTGAGAAATTGGTGGAGAGGGACCTTAGAATTTTGGCGGAAGGCATTATGGTTGACCGCCCAAGGGTGGATAATCTGTCGAGGTCTGAAAGACAAGAATTTATAAAGCTCCAAAAAGATAAATCCCTTATTATCAAAAAAGCAGATAAAGGGGGGGCGATTGTCGTTCAGTCCTCTGAAGATTATAACAAAGAATCACTCGGGCAATTGGGAGATGAGTCTTCATATAAAAAACTTAAGGCAGATCCCACACATAAGTTCCTCGAACAATTAAAATCCCATCTTGAATTAGGGGAGGTTCTTTACATTCTTGTTCCAAAAGAGTTGGGCTTTCTGTACACACCAAATCCAATTACACCCATTGTTTATCATCTCCCAAAGGTCCATAAAACCCTGACACAGCCTCCGGGTAGGCCAATTGTGTCGGGTATTGGATCTTTGGGAGATGCTTTATCACGTTATGTTGATTTCTTTTTGCAGCCTCTGGTGCTAAGTCTACCATCATTTATTAAAGACTCTAGAAATTTGATTGAAGATCTGAAAACAATAAAATGGAATACAAATTGTATATGGGTAACGATGGATGTGCAATCTTTGTACTCCATCATTGACCATAGACAAGGCATTGAGGCTGCACAACACTTTTTGAATAGATCTGATCTCTCCCCTGTACTTTGTGTGTTTCTTATTGAATCTATTACTTTTTTACTTACGCACAACTATTTCTGTTATGATTCACAATATTATTTACAACTCACAGGCACAGCTATGGGCACGTCCTTTGCACCATGCGAATCTTTTTATGGGGTTTTGGGAATCACTTTTCATTTATGGTGATTTGAATTTGTTTAGGCAACACATTTTATTCTATCGACGGTATATCGATGATCTGTTTTTCATTTGGGAGGGTGATGCACATACTCTGGATCTTTTTATCCAGACTTTAAACTCTAATGATTATAATTTACACTTCACTTATGAGCACAATAGTCACCATATTCACTACTTGGATATCCTTATTTATATTGATATCAGGGGAGAGATACAGACTGATGTGTACACAGAAAGCCCAACTCCAGGAATACTTACCTAATGGCTAATAGCAACCACTCTTTACCCCTTAAAAAAGGAATACCTAAGGGACAGTTCATGCGCCTTAGGAGGCTTTGCTCAACTGAGGATAACTTCGAAGAGCAGGCCCACCAATTGATCACCAGGTTCAAAAATAGGGGATATCTAGAAAAAGATCTTGTAGAGACCTATACCCTGGTAAAAGCCATGTCAAGAGAAGATCTTCTTTCCACAAACATTAGTGAAAAAAACAAGTGGAGGGGGGACAAATCTAAACCTGTACCATTGTTCATCACACAACAGAGTGGTCAGTCAAAAAATATTCGCTCAATCATTGAGAAACATTGGGACACCCTTAAGCTGGACTCTGACTTAAATAACATCACAGACATAAGGCCCAAATAGTTTTTTCGCAGAGCTAAATCTCTTGCGACACATCTGTCACCCAGCCTTTTTTCGTCACAAAGTCTAGTGAGGATAAGTAACATCCCTAAAGGCTTCTTCCAGTGTGGACAATGTAATATTTGTCAATATGCTAGACCCACCAAAAAGATTGAATGTCTTAAACCTAAAACGCAAAAGACAATACAGACGTTCATCAATTGCAACAGCAGCTATGTTGTCTATCTCATTAGATGTGGGTGTAATAAGACGTATATTGGGCGCACAATAAGAGCATTAAAAATAAGAATTCAAGAACACGTGCGCCTGATAAAGAAAAAGGATTTATTACATCCGGTCCCCCGACACTTTTCCTCATGTCATTTAGGAGGTATAAAGGGTTTTTCCTTTATGGGGCTTGAACATGTGCCCGTTATGCAAAGAGGCGGAAATAGACTAAAAATCCTTAATCAAAAAGAGATGTCTTGGATCTTTTGCACGGACAGCCTCCATCCACAAGGTATCAATGTGGATTGGGAGCGTGCCCATTTTTTGTAGTCTTCACTATTACACATAGCACTCATTTTTCTAAAATGAATAATTAGAAGACACCATATATTCGCCATATTGATTGTATATCCCTTTAGATTATGTATGGGTATTTACTGCTATTATAATAAACCATGCGGATCTATTCTGCTAAATGTATATTAAAATTATTTCAACCTTAACTGATCAATGCATATAAGTATAGGTCATTTAATATAATTTTTTATATCTGCAGTATTTAAGTGAATATTCACAAGATATTATACATACATTGTATTGACTGTATACCCCTTTAGATCATTTAGGGGGATCACTGTTATTATGATAAACTATGCGGATCAATTTCGCTAAATGTATATTGTGTATATTATAAATATTACAAATATCATATATTTCAGCATCTGCAGTATTGAATATGATATTGGTGTTCTATATGGTTATGTTTGTATCCAATAACCTGCTAATGTAATACTTTATATATCCTCACAAATCAGTTCCTATACACCATTCCTGTTTTAATAGACATGGGATTCTGTTTACATTTGGTGTTTTTATATATGTTGTTTTAGGAACACATTAGGTGTATATTGATTCTTTATATATTTATAGATTAGTTTATAGTTAGTATTTTTACTCTTTCCTATGTTATTATAAAAATGTATAGTTATAGTAGTCTAGTTATATTCTTATACTAGTTTTTTTTAATTTTTTCCCTTATGTATTTTCTAGGTGTCAATATGTTTTGTTTATCTTCTGTTTTCTATATGCCAGTTTGCTGTGGCAGCTAGGGGGTTACTTTTAAATAGAACGATTTTGCTTTTTGCCTACTAGTCCAATAGATGAATGTGTAAAACCTGAACCTAAGTGTCCATTTCGCTAGCAGTGTTCTTGTTTATTATTAAGTTATTAGTATTATACTTTTCTTAGGGGGTTTCATAGTCCATCAGCAACATATGAGTTAAGTTCCCCTCATTACGCTGTGAGAGCCGACTCCTTCATTATGCATACATCACATCAGCTGCGGGGACTATGTCACAGGGGGGTGGGATTCCCATCCTCACGCGGGAACTCAGGGCTATTTAGGGTACGTCTCTGGCTGCCACAAAGCACTCTTTGATAAAGTCGCAAGACGAAACGCGTCAGAGAATTGTCTCTCGTGTTTTTTAATCAGGCTTTCATGCCATAATAAAGTTTTTTCTCACCGCACGTTGCCTCCACCAGCCTGATATCATCAAGCAGTGCTCAGAGTCCCCTTACCTACCTAATGAAATGCATTGGAATTATTAACTATGCACTATGCGTTATGCAGCTGACGTCACCACATCCCCAGGCCATGTGAAGCGAGGGCTCTACCCTGTGTGTCATTTGGAGGAGACACCACAAAGACACTGAGAAGCCAGACCACTGGGGATTGTAAAGAAACCAGCAGCGATCATGCTTTTGATCTAGAGACATACAGAAAATCTATAAGTCCATGTTGTTGGACATGTTACTTTTGGCATTTTTGTTCTAAAGTGTTTTTTTATGTTTAATAGCCTTTTTTATCCATTAATTTCCAAGTCTTATGATATCAATTAGGGGCAAATCTTTCAAAGTTCAGATCGCTGGATATGCTAATTTTGTAAAGCTTTATTGTCATTAACTGCATGCTTGTGCACAGATGGGGAAGAAACTTGTTTTAATAAAATTTGACCGCACTGTGGGAGCACGCGCTTTTTTTCTTTTCTTAGATGTCTATCTTGGATGTGGTTATCATCCAGTGAAGCAGCAGCTAACCCAGCAAAGGGAGATTGTGAAAACAATATAAAAATGTTCTCTCCATCTAAATCCATCATCCATCATTGGTCTCATCGTAACTATATATCACCCATTTCCATATCACACAATTCCCCTTTTTCTATTGAAAAGAAGTTTCTTCTATTTGTATTTTATGTATTTATCAACAGATATTTCAACATTCGGTGCATGTTTATGATGAAGTATTAAAAGGACAAAAGCGCCGCCGGTGGTCCTCTGCCAACTCGCTACCGGGCAGGTCACTGCTGTACAATGAACTTCTGGTGACCACCGCTCTTAGTCCTCACATGGCTCCTTGGCCTCTCCGATGCTGCACATGGCCACCCACTGCCCCTAGTCCAATCACCGCTGCTCCAATGCGCCATCTTTAAATTTGGCCATAGGTCCCATTTTGGGAGAAGGCAAGTACCACTGGCATCCATGACTGTTTTGGCGTTATGCTGCCCAGGGACACTGTGAATGAGAGAAAACCCCAAAGGCCAGTATTTCCTTGATATCCCCCTCAATGTTTCTCTTCACTTCGGCCGACACCCTGTGGCCATTCTTGGGTAGGGCTGCTGATCACCGGTGTTGACTGGATGATCAGCGAAGTGAGTTATGCCCCGATTGTCCATGAGCAGACCTTAAACATTCTCTTGCCAGCTCCCTTTGGGAGGTTGCAAGTCGGAATCTGATCACGACCTGCAGCATCAAGAAAAAAAGGCTTTTAATATATTTATTTGATAGGTCCTGACCTAGTCCTCATATAGACCCACTACATATTTGTTGTTGTTCACCAGCCGGATGACCGTCTACGGTCTGGCCCAGGCAGCTAGGTGTGTTTTCTGCTGAGTGGGCTTCAGCACAAGTACTTGCTGCCCAGGGATGAACTCTTGGGTACAGAAATTCCAATCATACCAGTGCTTCTGCTTTGTCTGAGTTGCCTTGAGTTTGACCTGTACCAACCCCATAAGATGTACTAATCGTTCTCTGAGTTCCAGCGCATACTACACCACTGAAGTATCAGTTGTGGCGATCTCCCCATCCGATGCCTCATGGAACAGGTTGAGTGGTCCATATACCCAGCACTTGTATAGAGGCTCGAAGGGTGAGAAGCTGGTAGTCTACGCGGAACTTGTCTATAGGCAAACAGGAGGTGCTGAAAATTAGCTTCTAAGTCCCAACCTTTAGCTTCAACAAATGCCCACAGCATTTGTTTCAGGGTGCTATTGAACAGCTCACACATTCCGTTCATTTAGGAATGGTAGGCAGTTAACCCTTGCTTGCTTTAGTGGTTAGTAAAGCATTGACATGCAATGATTTACTATCCTATTAGGTAGCCAATGAGGTAGGTAGGGTAGTGTTATGACATATAATCCTCATCGTATCCCTGAGTGGTCAGCTAGTATATGAACCCACAGCCATTATATACATAGGCAAGATAGGCCTAAAGCTAGCTTGCATAGGGGATACAATTTCAGTACTTTTAGCCATTAGTCATTTACGTCAAAATATTGCAAAGTTGAAGGCTAGCATTACAATTTGTTATACTGTATATTCATTGTGATGGTCAGTTCTGAAATTTTTAACACTTGCAGTAAAAAAATGCACTATTCTATGCGGTAACAAGATGATGATTTTCCCACTAAAAATAAAGCCTTTTTTTTTTTTGCGATAAAACCTGAATTTTGGTATATCATTGTTTGATAATTCAAGCCCATGTATTTTTATATGTTGGGCATGCCAAACTTACCTGAATGCAACTTTGTGAAAAAACCACAAGATGGCAGACTGGACTTACACATAGGTAGAGAAAACATATCTACAGTATGTTAACTCAATGATGAAGTAGAGATCATGCATTAGGCTGACTGTTCTCATTGAGTCAACATTTCTCAAATTGGTTACATTAGATGCAAACTGATATCTGGCAGATTTAATACAATATTTAGAAAAAGTATATACCTGTATTTTAACATTTTATTATCATGTGTGCATCCAATAGTCTTTGTATTAGAGCACAAAGTCACTCCTGAAACTACTTGCTGAAGAAAGAAGAGCAAGCTACTGTAGCAAAGCAACATGGAATAGCAAATGTATCACTTAAAGAGTCCTTTTGGTTTTTAGAGACATTTGGTTTGCTTTTTTTAACACAGAATTATATACATACGTGTATGCAACAAGATAAACTTTATACATATTACCCTCTTTGCTCTGATTAAAGGCAAGAATATTTGGGCATACACAACCACCTAAGTATTGAAGTTGGAGTTGCCTCTCAAATTTAATGACCATTTATACTTGTATTTCATGTGCACTACTTGTCGTCAACAACATACTATAACATACTAAGTATAAAACACTACAAAGAATACTGTGCAATGTCATTGTGCTGGATTGATTTTGTTTATTAATTAGTTTGGGTTATTTTCTTTGGATTGATTTTGTAATTAATTCTAATCATTTGCTTTCTCTAACTGTGTATGGTACATAAATAGCAAAAGAAGAGAACAAACTGTCAGTTTTTAGCACTCAATCCCTTGGTAGAGGTATTTTATGAAGGTTGTGTTTTTGTGTTTTGAGCAAATTAATACATAAAGTTTATTTATATATATATATATATATATATATATATATATATATATATATATATCTTGATATATATATATATTAAAATATAGGCAATAAAGACCTCAAAAGGTGACAGCGTACAGTACAAGTTTAAAATAAATAGTAAGGATCGGATGGCAGTCCGTGATTTGTTAGGAAGCAAGGCACAACGACGGATTTTTGCAAAAAGCTACTTAATGAGCTTATATAACAACGTGCTTTTTTTAGCAGACACAACTGCCTTTCTCAAGTGTCTGCCGAAACGTCACGTCGTTACATTGGCTCATTAAGTAGATTTTTGCCGAAATCTTTAGCCTTGCTTCTTATCTGAATGATGATCTTGGAGTGTAGACAGGGATTCCTTGAACCAGGACCACCGGCAGGGTCGCCAACAGAAATCATGGGGCCCGGGACAAATGGAAGGAGCAGGCCCCCTCCCTTTCCCCACCAACCCATAGCGCACCGGCCACGGAAGTTTTTTTTAACGCGCAACTTTTACCGAACCACTCAATACGTATAAAAAATATACCCCCAATACAAATAAAAATCAGACTTACCTTGTGGATAAGGGGCCGGTGGCTGCTACTGGAGGGGGGGGGGGGGCGCCGGTGGTGCTACTGGGGGGGGGGGGCGCCGCTGCTACTGGGGGGGGGGGTGCTGGTGGCTGCAGGATTGCTGGGAGGGGGGGGAACGGCGGCTAAGGTTGCCAGGTGGCCTGTCCAAAAATACTGGACACAATGCTAAAATATGCGAGACCCTCCCAATACATACTGTGGAAAAAATGGGAGTCTCGCACCCCCTAGTGGCGCTTCTTAATGCAAGCCGAATGTCATAATATATCAATGATAAAATCCTGAAATGCAAACAGCCATCAGCGTAGCATAGAGAAATAGAAAATCCACATAACCAATGAATAACAGTGTAGCAATCCCCCCAATAGCCTCTGATGTGAGGAAGTCTTGTATGGGTGGGACCGAATGAATGAAGTACTCACTGTTTGGATAATGTGACGCTGGCTGCTTCGGTGTGCTCCTGCTGGAATGAGTAGCAAAGAATCCAAATACATCCTCCCAATACATATAAAAAGTACTCGACCCTCCCAATACATATAAAAAGTACTCGACCCTCCCAATACATATAAAAAGTACTCGACCCTCCCAATACATATAAAAAGTACTCGACCCTCCCAATACATATAAAAAGTACTCGACCCTCCCAATACATATAAAAAGTACTCGACCCTCCCAATACATATAAAAAGTACTCGACCCTCCCAATACATATAAAAAGTACTCGACCCTCCCAATACATATAAAAAGTACTCGACAACCCCAATACATATAAAAAATACCCCAAACCCCCCAATAAATATATAAAATACCCCAACCCCCCCGCAATACATATATAAAATACCCCAACCCCCGCAATACATATATTAAATACCCCAGCCCCCCCAATACATATATAAAATACCCGAACCCCGCAATACATATATATAAAATACCCAAACCCCCGCAATACATATATTAAATACCCCAACCCCCGCAATACATATATATAAAATACCCAAACCCCCGCAATACATATATTAAATACCCCAGCCCCCCCAATACATATATAAAATACCCGAACCCCGCAATACATATATATAAAATACCCAAACCCCCGCAATACATATATTAAATACCCAAACCCCCGCAATACATATATTAAATAACCCAACCCCCGCAATACATATATAAAATACCCGAACCCCGCAATACATATATAAAATATCCCAACCCCCGCAATACATATATTAAATACCCCAACCCCCGCAATACATATATTAAATACCCCAACCCCCGCAATACATATATAAAATACCCCAGCCCCCCCAATACATATATAAAATACCCCAGCCCCCCCAATACATATATAAAATACCCCAGCCCCCCCAATACATATATAAAATACCCCAGCCCCCCAATACATATATAAAATACCCCAGCCCCCCCAATACATATATAAAATACCCCAGCCCCCCCAATACATATATAAAATACCCCAGCCCCCCAATACATATATAAAATACCCCAGCCCCCCAATACATATATAAAATACCCCCCCAATACATATATAAAATACCCCAAACCCCCGCAATACATATATAAAATACCCCAACCCCCGCAATACATATATTAAATACCCCAACCCCCAATACATATATTAAATACCCCAACCCCCCAATACATATATTAAATACCCCAACCCCCCAATACATATATTAAATACCCCAACGCCCCCAATACATATATTAAATACCCCAACCCCCCAATACATATATTAAATACCCAACCCCCCCAATACATATATTAAATACCCCAACCCCTCCCAATACATATATTAAATACACCAACCCCCCAATACATATATTAAATACCCCAAACCCCCCCAATACATATATTAAATACCCCAGCCCCCCCAATACATATATAAAATACCCCAACCCCCCCAATACATATATAAAATACCCCAGCCCCCCCAATACATATATAAAATACCCCAGCCCCCCCAATACATATATAAAATACCCCAAACCCCCCACAATACATATATAAAATACCCCAACCCCGCAATATATATATTAAATACCCCAACCCCCCCAATACATATATTAAATACCCCAACCCCCCCAATACCTATATTAAATACCCCAACGCCCCCAATACATATATTAAATACCCCAACCCCCCCAATACATATATTAAATACCCAACCCCCCCAATACATATATTAAATACCCCAACCCCTCCCAATACATATATTAAATACCCCAACCCCCCAATACATATATTAAATACCCCAACCCCTCAATACATATATTAAATACCCCAAACCCCCCCAATACATATATTAAATACCCCAGCCCCCCAAATACATATATAAAATACCCAAACCCCGCAATACATATATAAAATACCACAACCCCCGCAATACATATATAAAATACCCCAGCCCCCCCAATACATATATAAAATACCCCAGCCCCTCCAATACATATATAAAATACCCCAGCCCCCCCAATACATATATAAAATACCCCAGCCCTCCCAATACATATAAAAATTACCCCAGCCCCCCCAATACATATATAAAATACCCCAGCCCCCCAATACATATATAAAATACCCCAGCCCCCCAATACATAAATAAAATACCCCAGCCCCCCCAATACAAATATAAAATACCCCAAACCCCCCAAATATATAAAAATCAGACACCTGGGGGGTGGTCTCAGGTGAGGCATGGTGGTGTGGGGGAGCGGTGTGTCGGTGGCTGCAGAGGGCTGGTTGTTGGGGGGGCAGTGACTGGCTGTACTGGGGGACGGGGGAGGCGGAGCCCATAGCTGTGGGGGGGGGGCGGTTCTGCGGGGGGCAGGGCCGGTGGCTGGTGGTACTGCGGGAAGGGGGCCAACCACGGGGGATGGCGGTGCTGGGGGGGGGGTGGCGGTAGCATCCTGGCAGCACTGTGGGGGTCCGTGCACCTGCCCTCTCGCCAGAGATGTTGTTGAGGGTGCAGTCAGAGGGGCCAGAATGGCAGTGGTCAGCTGTTTTCGGCTCCCCACCTGGGCTTATTTTTGGCGGGGAGCTTTAGGCCTCGTTCAGGGTGCTGGCTTTGGAGGGAGGGTGTGCTGCCGTGCGTGCTGCCGTGAGAAACAAAGTATTCAATTTGAATACTGGTTGTCAGGGTAGCAACCGCCCTGTCTCCGAGGCCAGGAGTTGAAGCTGACTACAGTTTCAATAAACGAAAATTTCGTTTTTTGGAGCTGCACCAGCGTCACAGGGACCTAGGCAGCCAATGAAATCATTCTTCAGAATGATTTCATGACTGCAACTTGGATACTTACCCTGCTGTGTGTAACCCCGCACCCTCCCCAACGCTGAAATGTCTGCTGGGGGATAAACACAGATCGCCCAGCAAACTGCAGCACTGCCTCCCTCACGCCCTCCCTCCAAGTCCTGCAGCTGGCACCCTGAACGAGGCCTTAGCCTGAGCCACTAAGAGAGCCGTGAGGAATGCAGCAGTGCCTTGGAGGAGCAGCCGGCGGCAGGTTGCCTTTTGGGGAGCAGGGGGAGGGGTGTGTGAGAACAGTGCCGGGAGGCAGGGACAGACAGGAGTCCTGCTGCTCAGAGAGTATCCCCTTGTCCTAGATATCCCCGCGGCGGCTGTGGGAGGGGGTCTTGGGGGGAGGGGAGCATGGGGCGCAAGAGATGGGCTCGGGGAGCAGCTGGCAAAACTGGCTGGATAATCCCGCGGCTGATGCCCGGTGCAGGAGGTACGCGCGGGGGAAGTTGGGTTGGGGCACGCGGGTGAAGTTAGGTTGAGGCGCGCACGCAGGGGAATCTCAATTGGCACTTCCCCTCCGTCCCATGTTGGGAGCGGGGCGGGCCCACAGTCAGCAGGCGGGCCCACAGTCAGCAGGCGGGCCCACAGGCAGCAGGTCGGACACCCTGCTTGCCCTTCGCATGCGCGCGGGAGAATCGCTACCATTTAATTTTTTTCAAAATTTAACAGGCATGACTGCGCAGGGGGCCCGGGCGGCCAGGCCCCTCTGTCCCCCCCTGTTGGCGGCCCTGACCACCGGTGACTATTCAAAGGCATAAAGATGTAGTATATTGTATGTATCAGATGCCGTTGTGCATGTGCTGGTGCACAATGTGCAAAGCCTTGACTGTCCGCGGCGCACCACATAGCAGGCGGTAATGGCCAATTGGGATTAACACAGCGGGGGTCCGTGTGTCCGAATGGGACTCGCGCTGTGTGAATCCTTTCGAGCCTCACCTGTCTGAAACAGATGCGCAGTAAGAATGAGACTGAATCAGTCACTGCACGCCTCAAATAGACTATCACGTGGCTTTTATTTTATTTTAATAACACAGTATTGAAGCAGGTTGTCTCCAGAGCTGATTAATTTCAGCCTCAGGGACACCTGCTTCCCGAGTTACAGGCCTTGATATGGGTTGCTGGTATCGCTGCCATGTTTAAATTCTCCCACATCACGGCCCAAGTTACCGGGAACAATGCAGGGAGATACCGGCACCCCATACCGGGGCCTGCAATTCCCGAAGCAGGGGGGCCCCGAGCTTGAAATGAATGCGGTCCAGCTCCGGAGACCACCTGCTTCCATACTGGTCAAAATAAAATTAAAGCCGCACGATCACCTGTTAGAAGTTTCAGTCTCACTCTTACTGCACATCTCTTACAGGCAGGTGCAGCCGGCGGGGGTGGGTAAAGGGGGTATTTGGCCCATGGTGAGTGTTTCTGCTTACTGGGTGTGCAGCGGGAGGGGTTAACCCCTTCATTAGCTTAGCGGTATTAACCACTATTAATGAAGGGGTTAACTCCTCCCGCAACCCCCCCCCCAAGGCCTAAACACCCACCATGGGCCAAATACCACCTTCACCCACCCCAGCAACCCACAATAAGCGGGCACTGGCAGTTAACCCCTTCATTACCTTAGGGTTAGTCACTAAAGTAATGAAGCTGGCTAGAAATGTATTTTTATTGCATTGAATACTTCTGGCATCAATCCGATGCAGGAAAAATGCATTTTTTTTCTAAGTCCTGCTTTCAGATCCCATCTTGCCACCCTTGGGCTGGCGAAGTATATCTTTGATAAAGTCGAAATTCCAGAGCTTCGATAATCATTGGAACCAGAATAGTTACTTTGTGATAGAATGCAAGTTTGAGCTTTTTGGTAGCTCCCGTGTGATACAGTATGTTTGGCCAAGAGCACAAAAAAATGCAAAAGCCTTCCCTGTACGATTTGACCAACTCATCGAGGCTTTCTGAATAGTTACTTAGCAAAATTTTGCGGTAGCTGTCCAAAATCCTCGATGAGTTGGTTATCAAAGCTACTAGAATTCTAGATATGTACACATTTAGGGGCCTATTCTTGTAGCTTCGATAAGTACACTGGCGACCAACTTTATTCTTACTTGGCTAGCTCCGCGAATTTCAGAAGATCCCGGTGATGTGCGGTTTTGTGTCGGGTTCTCCCGGGGTGTATAGCGTTATTTTCGCGGCTGTGATTTAAGCATTTTATTCCCGCTGGCTGCAATACTGCAATGTCATGTAAAAATGCTTGGGGGCGTTTGCGAGCTGTTGTCTCTGAAGTCTAATACCTTCGCGGTTCAACCTACAGTACACTGTCTGTAATAGTAAAATTGCATATTTAATTTATTTTAAAGTACATTACTGTACATGCTCGGACCCTGTTGGGTGAAGTGAGGGGGTTCCTAACATCTGGGGGAAAATGAATTTTAATTCTATGGTGAGTACTGTCTTGTTGCCGTATTATTTTGGTGGGGCTGGCTGGGTACTTCTTTAGGGGGCTGACCATTACTGTACATTAAAACTTTTCTTTTTTTTTCCTCAGAAAAGAAGACGGCTAATGGGGGGATTTCGATGGATAATATTGTACTGTATGCTGATGTTTTCCGGCCGTACAGTATACTGTGTAATAAACCCTGAATAAATAAAACTATGCATTTATTCTACATATTCAGTATCGTTTCATTATGTGTCTTCACAGTATACTGTACAGTGGTATACAGTGCCTAACATCTATGGGCAAAAAGAATTGTATTCCGAGGTGCCCTAGAACAGAAGTTCCCACGCCAATTGCCCGTGAACTTGACCGCGGCCCTAAGTAGTTCCCACGCCAATTGCGTGAATATATGTAAAATAACCCGTTCTGTGGGTCTGAGCGGGTTGAAATTTACCTGGTCCCCATGCGGGAGGACCCTTGCCATAGTGGCAAAATATCAGCCTTCCAAGACCCCCGAAACCGGAGATACAAAAAGACAGTTTAAAAGCACATTACCAAAGTGGCTTTTTTTCTGCCATGCAAGTTCAAAGCTTTCTCCGCCATTCCGCTCAATGGTAGGACCCTCCTCGCCGGCGTGACCCTTTCTCGCCGCCATTACTGCTGGGACCCTGTTGGGGTCAAGTGAGGAGGTTCCTAACATCTAGGGGCAAAATGAATTTTATTTCTAGGTGCCCTAGAACAGAAGTTCCCACGCCAATTGACCTAGTTCCCACGCCAATTGCTGTAGTTCCTACGCCAATTGTGCGACCAGCCAGTTAAAAAATAGTGCAGCAAGCCTCTACAGTACATTTGTTACACTGGCAAAGGAGCAAATGGAAACAATGTGAGGCAATTCAACATGGTCTTTTATTGGTGGAGTCATTTATTTACAATATTGAAACATTTAAAGTGCACAGCAATTCTAACCATCAACACACAATAATACATTCTGCAGCCTTTATTAAATTCTTCTGCCTGCCACAAAACATTTTTGGTGCATGGGGCACAGGGAGTTAAAGTGACTTGCTTTTTATGTACTGTATTTGGGGGTTGTCTTTTGGGGTTTATTCATCAAATTATTATGATGAACTGCCTTTTGAAATTACACTGCTGTTAACTATTTCAGCCACACACCTCCAGAGTTTTTAATCCCTCCCTAGCCAAGCTCATGGGACTCGTAGTCCCTGCTCAGAGCCTTCCCTGGTAGGCTAGGGCTTCGCGGGCTTTCTATCCACTGCCCTGCGCCTGCGCCCTCTTCACTATCCGCCGGGACCCTAGCGACGCGACCGCGGCCTTAGCAACGGCCCGATCGCGTCCCCGGCAACCGGCCGCATGCAGGGGAAGACGCGCTGCTCCCTGCTCCGGCCCCCACCCTTGGAAACAGCCGTCGGGTCCGTCGACACCCGTGACCGTGCTGCAGAAGAGGAGGGGGGTCTCCAGGAGCCACGGGAGCTCCAGGCTACATACACATTTAGAGGTCTATTCTTGTAGCTTCGATAAGTAACTCATTGAGCAATTTGGGCACTTCTCGAACGAGTTGGCAAGTGTAGTTATTCAGAAGTGCTTCTCCCCAAGCGGTAGTGCTGCGGCACAGACAAACCGTGCCGGGAGCACCAAAAATGCTCAAACTCGCATTTCTAGAGATATCACGCTATTCAGGTAGCTTCAATATGCACATTGCGGCTGCAACTTGCAAGCAGCTCGCAGTTTCTGATGGGATCCAGAGTATACTTAGAAAAATATATATATTTTTACTGCATCGGATTGAAGCCGGGAGTCTCCTGAGCTGACACACATTAATTCCAGCTCCGGAGACACCCTGCTTCCATCATATGTAATAAAAATAAATGTACATGATGCTTCATTACCTTAGCGGCTAACCGCTAAGGGAATGAAAGGGTTAAATACCAGTGCCTGGTTTATTGGGGCTAGAGGGCATGGGTGAAGGTGCTATGTGGCCTGTGTTGGCTGTTTATGCATACCAGGAGGGTTTCTGGAGGAGTTAACACTTTTGTTACCTTAGCGGTTACCACAGCTACCCAACCGGTAGGCATAAACACCCACCATGGGCTACATTCAAACTTCACCTACCTCCTTCACCTCACCTTCACTACCAAACATTAGAACACAATACAAACCCCAATTCTTGCCAATTCATCCATTGATTGCCAGCGAGGTTACCTATGCCCTCAATGGGAGCAAAGATTACCCCAATAACAATGAAACCAAGGCGTGAACATTTGAGCCTGTGAATAAATGCCACATTCGCAGTGAAATTGACTGTTGGCAAACAATTCATATGTCACGCCTGTATGCCCGCAGACCTGGCAAGACCCCAGTACTGAGGTGGAACGGTATTATACCACACACCCACAGCAGTGGGAGCAAGCCCCGAGTGTGGTATAGCGTTGCTGGGCCTGTAGAGAAAGTAGTTATTAATACTTGCAACGTCCGTTGGTAATAGAGTAGAATGGTCGTGTCCGTGTGCCAATATCCAGGGGGTCCAGAGTGTAGAGTCATCAGAGTACAAGGCCAGGTCCGAGGGTTCCTGAGAAAAGCAAGGTAAAGTTCGTAAGGTTCAAGGGGTACAGAAAGCAGGGTAGTCCAGGACGAGCAGGGGTCAAAGCCAGGGAAATCCAAAGTACAACACAGGAGCAGGATACAGCAGGGACACAGAGGGAGCACAGCATAGGTCAGTACACACAGTGAAACAGGAACTATGCAGAGCGAGGAAGAAGTGGACAAACGGGTTATAAAGGAAGACACACCAATAGGAGAGAGGGGAGGAGCAGAGAGAGAAGTGGGAGACAATAGAGATAGGTCAGGGAGAGAAGAGGATGAGACAGAAGGGGCAGTAAGGGGAAAGGCCTGCAGGGTTTGGGAGGAGGAGTCAGGAACATGACCGGCCAGATAAGAGTAGCGTGTGCGCGCGCCCTTTGTAAGCTGGGGGTGCGCGCGCACAGGCTGCGACATGGAGATGGACCGTAGGGACTGAGAGGAGGAGCAGAAGGGTGACAGAGCCCAGAGGGAGAGCATGTGCGTGCGCCCTCCATGGGCTGAGGGAGCGTGCGCACAGGCCGCGTCACCAGGCACGCGGAGCGCCGTGCCACAGGCACCCCACTGGAGGAAGGCAGGGGAGTGCACGGCTCAGCCAGGGAAGGTAAGGTGGGCACCGCGGGAGTCAGGGAGCGGGGAGCGTCATTGCAGGAGACCACGCGGGCGCGCGAGACCTGCGGGGCATGCGCTGAGGCAGAGGGAGAGAGGTAGATGGAACAGGACAGGAGTGGGGAAGGGTAGAGGGACTGACAGGAGATGGGACAGAGGGACAAGGAGGGGAAGGAATCCCCTGAATCGTCACATCATACCACCAGATTCATCAATCTCCGTTAAGGGTTAAAGCAACTGAGCAGGGCTTAACCCCCCCTAGTTACTTGAATTTGTGTTGATGCCGTTCAGGTGAATAACCCCCATTGTGAGTCACTTTATGCTTCTAATCCACTTGAAACCCTTCAGTGCCAGAGGATCCTGCCACTTCTGTTGCCACGGACCCTGTTGCACTTCTTGATCATGTGGCCATTTGTTCTGCCAGACCTGGGGGAGCCTGATCCAGTTGGTGGTAGGAGATAGCATGGGACAGAGGTGGCAAACTTGCGCATGTCCCTTGGCAATTCCAAATTTCCTGGAGACCTGGCTTTCCATACCAGCTTCGCTCTGATTGGCTACTGAGAAAGTTCCCATGCTGTGATTGGTTGCATTATTTTGTGAATGAAGCTCAGAAATACTATAAGAAGCCGTGAGCCAATCAAATTGTAGATCTCCAGTAGTAAGAGCGCGGGTGGGCTTTTTAAAGTTGTTCCTTCGCAAAAAGCAACTGGCTTTGATTTTGAGCCTGAAAAGCCTGCCTGAAATATTCTAAGTCCCACTTTTTGCACCCAAGTTCTAATAATCGAACGTAGTTCCAGGAGTTTGGTACTAACACCCGGTCAAGAAAAGTCCAAGTTCTCAGAAGAGAAGGGAGCGGTGGCGTGTGGAACTTGACACCGATTTGGGAACCAGAGGATTTCGGGCTAAGTCCCTGTCAGGAGAAAACTCTTATTAAGAGTTCCCTGCACCTAGGAGAGTCTAGTTTTCAACCCCCAGACCCACTGTAAGTGTGCTTTTTGTCTGTATTTTGTGTTTCACTGTGTGTAAGCGATTTTTTGCGCATAAACTACAATTTATTTCACTATCCTGTTTTGCTCAATGAATAATCCTGGTAAAAAGGTATAAACTGCCTGGTCTCCTTTGACAATATCATCCAGGGGAACCCCCAGATCAGTTAAGATCTAGGCCTGGTAGTTGTATTTCTGTGATCATGTTTGTACTGCGTGCAGTACTGAGTATACTAGTTTGTTCAGCCGCAGTTGAAGTTCTGTTAATTTTCTGTGCTGGAAAAATCTAAAAAGAAACACATTCAGGCAGCCAGCCAACAGCCCAGCTATGGAAAATGGGGGTGTCCAGTTAAACTAGTACTTCTCATAATAAGCATACAAAAAAAAGGGGGAGAACCGGCTCCTCTAAATTATAAAATCTGACCAAATATAAAGTCCAACAAGAATGAAGAGGAGTCCTGGGAGGAATCTTCAACGAAGTCTCAATCGGGACAGACAAACATATAAGACAAAGTTAAAAAAGTACAAAAGAAAAAAGATCATAGTGTAACTTACAAAACAAACAAAAAGCACTGAAAGGATTGATAAAAGGATTATTACAAATTTAATACAATGTAAAATAAATGAAACAACATATACATGTATGTGGGCTAGAGACACTAATAAGGCTGTAACATCCGGTAAGGGTAAAATTGGAAACCTACTTACAGCAATGCTGAAAAGTAAAAGCCCGTAGAGCAACTTGTCTTTAAATTCGGACCAAATCCTCTGCAAAGGTGGAAACTGCAGCCTTCAGGGATCCACACCGCTGGAACAACCGCTGCTAAACCACACATAGACCTTGGAGTGAGTGGGATGTATCGCAGAGGGGAACCGGAGCTGCACGCTGTGGAGGGATCACCTGGCACCAAGCACACAGACCATCAGGTCGCGCGATGTGTGGGTGACGTCACACCTCAGTGCGAGAGCAGGGGGAACACCCAGGAAGGCAGAAAGACTCAGAGGAGCTGAGGCAAAGTCTGAGAGGACAGTGCGCACACGGGGGGGATGATACAAAACTCAGCCAGATAAAAAACCACCCTACATGTTTCGTGACATCAGTCACTTCATCAGGGGCCCCTCTGCGATACATCCCACTCACTATATATATAGCAGAATATAGCGTGTTAGTCCAGTTGCAATAGTGCAGAATAAATTAGTTCTTCAGTATTAGGTGAAACCTTTTTTATTGGACTTACAATTTATGTAATAGGCTGATCTGAGGAAGAAAGGAGAACTCTCGAAAGCTTGTCCTATGACATAAATTGTTAGTCCAATAAAAAAGGTATCACCTAATACTGAAGAACTCATTTATTCTGCACTATATATATATATATATATATATATATATATATATGTATGTAGAGGTATCAGTACCGTGTTAGCCGAGCTTCAATAATCAAAAAATAAATAGATGATACCGTTCTGTGGCGATATTAATTTGTGCGAGCTTTCGAGATACACTGATCTCTTCTTCCAGTGATGTTACAATGAATGAAGCAAGCAAAAGGCATCCCTATACACCTATAGGGACCACATAGTGTCCTCACACACTTTTAGTTGTGCTACAATCTCTCACATTTCCACACCTACCCACACCATTTATATCCACTCCCACTCCACACACACCTTTTGTAATGCACTGTTTATACTGTGGGCTCTCCGTTCATTTATATTCACACAGATACACACACACTCTTACATCACTTGCTTTCAGGAACCTTTTGACACCTCTAGCCATAAAACACATCCACACCGGGGGAAGGACAAGCACAGATAACATTCCAAGAGACACTGTTTTTAAGTATACCTTTTTCTTGCTTCATTGATTGTAACATCGCCGGATGAAGAGATCAGTGTATCTCGAAAGCTCGCACAAATAAAAGCATTTCGTTAGCTACAGAACGGTATCATCTATTTATTTTTTGATTATATATATATATATATCCACATGAAGCCAGTCAGCACTCTAACAGATGCTCATCCCATAGAAATCCAAAGAAACATAATTACCAGCCCAAAGACCAGTAAAAAGAGACAGCACACTGCATAAAGTAAACCAGAAACTATTGTATTTAAACAAAAGTTACACCACAGCCGGGGGAGGGAACTCCATCGCAGGCTCCAAAATCAATCCCCCTCAATGGAGTCTTGAAAATAAAGAAGGTAGAAAGTTGTGTAACAGAGAGCAGTAAAAATACTAAATAATTTAATAAGCACAAATATCAATCACTTACGATATAATACATTTTAGTGAGCACATCTTTATAATCTGGGCAATAACACAGTTTGCATTCTGTAAGGGACAAGGCTCACTTGAGTCACCCAGGGTAATTGAATCTACTGTCAGTGAGTATCCAATTTGGTCGTGGATTAACATAGTTATGTAGTAACCTCTACACGTATCAAATGTGCAACATACTTCATCAGGGGGAGACAGTTGGAGACCTGGGACTGTACTGCAGATGTGAGGTTCAGTGTTGATACAGTTGTGTGCCATATACATACAGATATATTAGAGGAAGCAGATGAGTTAGCAACAGATACACTAAGGAAACAATTAGAGAAGTAATCAGAAAGTTTGGAGAGGGCTGTGTCCCAAACTCCAAGGGAGTAGAGAGTGTAAAGGAGAAGTGGTGGTAATCAGTATCAAAGGGGGCACAGCAGTCAGGTAGAATCAGAAGGAGTAATGATCTTGGTATTTAGCAATGTGGAAGTCATCTGCTACTTTGGTAAGTGCTGTTTCAGTAGAGCGAGCAAAATCTGATTGGTGGGATTTCTTCATAACGAATGCCCTTCCTCACATGCCCATACTCCTACCCCCACTGTCAACTGAGGTGTTATGCAATTACATGTCACTTATATAGGGTATGTCATGCTACATAACACGTTAGGCATGCATATGATATATCAACCAATCAGTTTATATATGTATTCACGCTTTCCATAACCACATGGAGCAAATGCTCCAATGTCTGAAGTCATCGGTAAGAGCAGTGAAAACTGAATAGGGAGAGTAAATGCTGAGAATATGCATAGAAAATTATTTTACTGGGATATGCTAAAGAGAAAACCTGAAGGTCTAGAGTAGATACACCAGGGTCGGAGTAGATGACATATGCGAAATTAAGGAAGTCATATTTAACAGCTACATACAAACCAGGCTTAGGGAGTGCAAAAGGCTGGGTTCAGTATAATAGTAGTGTGAAAGTGCATCAAAGAGAAGGGCTAGATTCTGATTTGTCCAGGCTGGGAAATGCCTGGATAGACAGAAGGCTATGATCAGTTTTGAGATATTAATTAGCATACCGCAGCATGGCCGACTGAAAAACTCTACTCCTCCACATATAAAATACCAGCTATTGGCTTGCAACAATTTAGCCCATGCTCATATAACATCTTAAGAATGTACCATTTAGAAAGTTTTTAGAAAGTCCTGACCTCAAAGAGTTTATCTATTAAAGTCAACATTGACCTGCAATAACCGTCAATGCCTGACTTCTGAGGACACCCAGTTCAGGAGTGGCAAGACTAGGATCCACTAGACAAACGAGTAGACCCAAATTTATCTTTGCGGCCAAGAGAAAAAACTGTTTCCATTGGTTGGTTATAGTTCAAAGGCCATATTTTAAGGTTTTATTTGTGTGAAATCTGGATTGTCAAGGGATTTTCTTTGATATATCTGATGCACTTTTCCCCCACCTACTTTTCTGCTGATACAGTATGTTACATACAGTAGTTACAAGAAGATGAGGTTGAAAAAAGACATGCATCCATCAAGTTCAACCTATGCATAATTTAGACAACAAATACTTTATCCTATATCTATACTTATTTATTGATCCAGAGGAAGGCAAACAAAACACCCCAATGGCATATCATCCAATGATATCTCATAAGGGGAAAAATAAATTCCTTCCTGACTTCAAGAATTGGCAATCGGATTACTCCCTGGATCAACTTCCTTCCCATGTTTAATTATTTGGTACAGTATATCCCTGTACATCTTTCCTTTCTAAAAAGTTGTCCAACCTTTTTTGAACAAATCTATTGTATCTGCCATCATCACAGTCTCCATAGGTAACGAATTCCACATTTTAACTGCCCTTACTGTGAAGAATGCTTTCATTTCTTGCTGGTAAAATCTCCTTTCCTCAAACCTTAAGGGATGACCCTGAGTCCTTTGTACTGTACTTGGGATAAATAGTTATTTTGAAAGCTCCTTGTACTGTACCCGAATAAGTTATCATATCCCCTCTTAAATGCATCTTTACTAATGTAAATAAATCTAATTTAGCTAGCCTCTCCTCATGTTAGAATGTCCACCCCCTTTATTAATTTGGTAGCTCTTCTTTGCACTCTCTCTTGTTCTATAATGTATTTTCTAAGGAGTGGTGCCCAAAATCATACTCCATATTCAAGGTGTGATCTTACTAAGGCTTTATAAAGGGGCATAATTATGCTTACTTCCCTTCCATCCATTGCCCGTTTAATGCAAGATAGGATCTTGTTTGCCTTTGCAGCTACTGCCTGACTTTGGGCACTATTGCTAAGCCTGCTCTCTACAAGCACGTCTAAATACTTCTCCATCAAGGATTCCCCCAATTTATCCCCATTAATGTGTAAGTCGCCTGTTTATTCTTGCTTCCCAAATGCATAACTTTACATTTATCTGTATTAAACCTCATCTGCCATTTACCTGGTCAAGATTCCAGTCTCTACAAGTCCTTCTGGAGAGAAATTACATCCTGCTCTGATTCTACTACCTTACACAATTTAGAATCATCAGCAAAGATGGAGACTTTTCTCTGGATGCAAAATTCAAAGTCTCTGAGGTACTCCACTCTCGACCCTAGCCTAACCTGAAAAAGTTCAATTTATGACAACCCTCTGTTGTCTATCCTTCAACCAGTTTTCAATCCAGGTGCATATATTCTTACTGAGTCCAATTTGCTTTATTTTGTACACCAACCTCTTGTGTGAAACCGTATCAAAAGCCTTTGCAAAGTCTAACTAGACCACATCAACTGCATTACCCTGGTCTAAATTCCTACTTACCTCCTCAAAGAAACAAATAAGGTTATTTTGGCAAGATCTGTCTTCATAAATCCATGCTGACTATTACTAATAATTTTGTTTTCCATTAGATATTCCTGAATATTATCCTGTATTAAACCTTCAAGTAGTTTTCCCACTATTGAAGTAGGACTTACAGGTCTGTAATTCCCCAGTTGTGATCTAGCTCCCCTTTTAAATATAGGCACCAAATCTGATTTACGCCAATCTTGGGGTATTAAGCCTGTGGAAATGGAGTCCTTTTATATTAAATGTAATGGTTTGGCTATTACTGAATTTAACTCCTTGAGAACTCTTGGATGTAAGCCTGCCACGGTAGACAAGGGCTTACCAACAAATTAATACCGGGATTCTGGACTGAGCATACAAATGAGTAAAATAAATTGTAATTTTTTTCCTTTTAAGACAAACACACAATACTTCACAATTACAGTCAATATACACTTACTGGGATGGGGAAACAAAATAAAATGTCCACGGAACGAAACAAAGTCTCTGGGCACCCCTGCACACATGCAAGTGGGTGTGCGATGTACTGCTGCGGCACAGTTTATTCGAGCATTTGCCCGTTCTGTGCCGCAGCAGTAGCCTGGCGCGCGCCCGAGTGTGACGGGCGCACGCCGAAGCAGCGGAAGAGCGCCCTCCGATCGGGGCGCTCTCCCTACCGCTGCCGGGTCCGCCGGGTCCCCCGGAACCCCCTGCCGCTGTCCAGCGATCGCGGGACACCAGGGCTCCCTCGGGGAGCCCCTGGACACGCGTGCAGGGGGCGCACGCTCCCGATGACGCGTGACCGCGCGTCACGCCGAGGGGCGGCCACTAGCAAGCCGGGAGATTTCCCGGCTTGCGGTACCGACCACACTTCAATAAAGTGTGTCGGTAGTGTAAGCCGTGCGACAGCCCTTGGCTAGGGGCACAACTTGCCAGCCCGCTATCTCCGCCAAAAGAAAGTCTTTCGGAATGTCCTTACAGGATTCATTCGGGAATCCTTAGCTCAAACGAATTCTGGAAGAGGGGTGCAATTCTTCGTTACAGTGTAGTTAAACCCTCACACTCCGGAACCACTGACGCTGTACTTGGACGCTTCTTTGTAAAATCTGAGATGAATCTGACTGGGACTGGGCTGCAGGCATTTTTATAGAGTTAAAGGTCCTATACCTAACATATACACCCAACCCTCTCATGGGAATAATTTTCCTCACCTATCCCCAACTTGCCAGTACCTTACAAAGAGGGCAGAAGTTGCTTCCTGGTTTGCACAGAGCATGTGCTAACCTCACCCCTGAGCTGCTTAGCATACTGGGCCCAACCCCTTACCTGGTGACAGTAAGTCTGGTGTCTGGCTATCAAGTGTGAAGTGCCCATAGTTCACACAGGTATCTGGCACTTAACAATATCCTGGCCACCCTAACACCTAGGGACTCTGAGGCTTTTCAACTCTGAACTTCTCATGGACACTGGGGCACTACCATAGCAGGGTGACTTTTGAAGTTCGGAGATGAAAAAACCCTCAGCTCATTCATCCATAACATATGGGCATGTTAATGGATTCAGGACAGGAAAGGTTTCCTGCCTGTACATATTAAAACACCATTACAATACAGTTTATTTATAAATGTATGTTCTGCTTAGGCAACAATTATAAACCTTATTTTTGTTTATGGTTTCTTTTTACCTAGCTGCACTCCAAAAATTAGAGTGCTAACTCTTTCCTAACGCAAGTTATCCACTTAATTGAAGGGGCTCTGTGATGTGGATTGTCAAAAGTTAGTCCTTGGTAGTCAGACATCACGATATCAAGGCTCTCCACAGGATGAGGGTCTTGGCAGAGAAGCAGTTCTCAGCAAAGATATAAAACTGGAAGACAGGAAACACCCTCCAAGCACATCAGCCATAGGCAGTCTTATGGTCAGTGCTGCATATAGGGCAAGTGAAATGAGTATGCTGAATACCTGTAATGGAGATAAACCCCAAAATCAGATTGTTTAGCCAGATTCATGACCTGGGCCATATTGGGAAACACAGATCAAGTAGTTTCCTCTTGAAATTAGCATACATTTTAAAATGGCAACTAGTGTAATGCTTATACATTTTTTATTGTTGTGTTATAGATGGTGACTATAAAAGTAGTGTGATGTTTTATAGTCATTGCTTGGTTCTTACAATTCTACCTGTTTGGGATATAAGACCAAGAATGGTGATGAGATGATGAGAATCTGGTTTAATTAATTAAAATAAGACCATAAGGAGTAATAATAAGCAGGGAGACATTTGTATTTCCTTTATTTTCCTTTATTCACTTTACCATTAATATTACAACAAAAAAGATAACTTTTTTTTTTAAACTTGTTTTTACAACAGAATCAATATAGAAAAATTATGTTTTGGACAAATTTAAATAAAATTTACTGCCGGATAAATGTGTGTATGAAACGTAGAACTATGGCTTACTAAAACTACTATAGTTATGCTAAAATGCCGAAATTATACAACCAAACTTATTTTATTATGAGATGGACTGGGATCTGATATTAAAACTACTGTAATGATCCTAAACACTCATTTATTCTGAGTATTATAGTAAATATAATATAAATCTTAAATTTCCAAGAGTTGTACAGTTTGGGATTAACAAGAGACTCTGTTCATTTTCTGTTGGTAAAATGATTGAGAATGAATGATAAAGAAGCAAATAAAGGGAACACCACACCAGCGGACATCACAGGACTACTGGTAGGGAACTTAGAACAGCAAAATGTTACAAGCACTAAAAGAAAAGGAACAATAAAAAAAAAGATGAATTAAAAATCGTAGAATTAACATGATAAACTTGAAGAATTCAATTATTAAATGGAGACTTAGGACTTCTATTTTCCTCCACACAATTTATGTTTACCTAGAGAATGTACTTCTCTCAAAACATGGTCAAATATGGTTAGAGGCTTGCAGAGGATCAGTTTTAAGCTGCGCTTATAGTGCCGGCGACGCGACGTCGCCTGAAAACAAAAGCATTGACACCGTCGCAAGCGCTTATAGTAAGCGCAACGTGACAGCAGTGACGGCGGAGACCAAAAATTTGGAAGCCGATAAAATGTGATTTTTCAGAGGCTGTCGCCACACGTGACAGCCTCTGAACCAATCAATGGCCAGTTCGCCAGCGACGTCGCAGAAAGTTAAATTATAACTTTTGCGGGTGACGACGGCGATGGGTGACATCACCCGTCGCGTCGCCATCGCGCGCACTATAAGTGCTGCCTAATTCTTCTGCTAGTTTACTGTGCAATTTGCTTTTAATAAACTGTACCGTAGTCAACTACTGTGGCTAGAAGGATTGTGTGCTAGAATAAGAGTGCAATTAGATAACAGTTGTACATTTTTTGAGTCATTTATTTGGATTTGTGATCTGCTAGATTTTTACAACAGATATTCACCAAAGAAATGTTTGAGGTCTGTGGAAATGTGCTTCTAATCACCAGTGTTTGCCATTTACTACAAGAGTAACATTAGGTGTTACAATGTAGTCCAAAATATAATTTGTTTTCGTAAGAGTTGAAAAGGATTGTGGCCACAATATATTAAACAATATTATACTTTTAAAGCCATTTGCACTCATCTGTATCACTCATTGTATGAGCAACAGCTTTATTTACTATTGAATCGGTGGTAAGATACCATAGGGAACGTTGAACATTTCACTTTTTTAAATAATTCAATTCTACGGTACTTGGATTTTCATTCCTGCTTTCTATTAAAATGTTTGATAACATACACATACAGAGATTACTTTTTTAAATTGAAAATAAACAGTGTTTAAAATAGATTGTGAAGCCTTTTAGTAGAAAAATGAGAGGTTCATCTATAAAGAACTCTTACGGTATGTTAGTCCTCTAGAAGGTATCAGAAACCTACAGTGATGATACATAGAAAAGCCTGGGTAGGGTGTGTTATTGTTACCCCACATCCAATTTACATCACATTTCTCAAAAGTGAAACAACAAAGCTCTGTTCTATGTTATTTAATTTGGCCTGTGTTACAGTACTTCCCATTTGCAAATAATTGTGGCCAAAATGTCGCAGAGCAACGGTGGGATTCATCTATAACAATTATATTGTCTGTTGTCTGACTACTTGAATTTTACAATATTACAATAAGACCCATAGTCTGACCGGCTTGATATGTAGCAATATTTTGTTTAAAACATTTTCTTTTTGCCATTAATTACTAAGGAAATTAGATACAGGTAAAGGTACCAAGAAAAACATGTCTGTTATAGGGAAGGAAAAAAAAATCTACAATTTATTTATTTATAAATAAAAATCTACTTACCCTGTACAACTGCGGTGCAGTTCAAATGCATAATTAATTTTCTCTAATGGAACTGTTTGGGTCACCAAGCAATCAAGATCAAATTTGTTTGCCATGTAATCAGAAACTAACTTGGAAACATGATCTTTACTTTTCCAACCTGGATAATGGATGACAGTTCTCTATCACCACAGTATCTTTGCTGGGTTGTTAATATAATATTATGGTTAGAAATGGTGTACAGTTCTATATAACAAGTGAAAAGGTTTCTAGTTGGGGCTGACACATTTTTCTACTAGTGGATATAAAAGCAAGTGGATGAGCTTTCCTGCTACTGCTCATTACAATCTTGGCTAAGGGCACATTACAATCAGAGTTGTTGTATGTTATGCTCAAACATGTCTTCCATACCATCCCTTACCTTCAGAATTCCTCACTCTGTTCTGTCACAACAATGCATTTTTTCCCTGTAGAGTTCCTTTCTCCTGAGACAACACATTGCAACTTTACCTGTCTACCCACCTGTCTATCCTTTTTTTTTAAAGCAATATTCAGGTGGCTTCTTGAAAGGGTTCCCCTAGAGCTGCTCGCCTCTGCACAGAACCAGTGTGCTATCGGTTAATGACTGCATTTCCTTACTGCTATGTGTTTCGTCAACTCCGCCCACTGGAATATTAATGACCCAGGAGGATAAAGGACTTTGAAACTACAGCAAAATAAATCTGAACTCCTTCAGTCTACATCTGCCCCCCCCCACCCCCAAGCAGACAGCCTTTGGCGCAGCTGAAGTGTATTCAAAGGGTGTGAGCCATTTGCTGCCATTCGCTGATGTTTGGTAATGTTAAAGGGTAATGGTGGAAACTCCCCAGCCCTCTCACCGCCTGTACCCAAAGTTTCAACTTACCTGGCCTTATAGATTGTAATCTCCTTGAGGCAGGGCCACTTCTAACACATTACAGGCTTATCTTACCTCTTCTAACACAATTGTAACCTTGTCTGTAAATATTACGTATGCCCACAATCATATCTCTAACTGTCCATGAAATGTCTGTGAATTGAATGTATAACCTCTGTTCATTTAATGTAACCAAGTATTGTTATCATAACTCTATGCCCAGGACATACTTTAAAACGATAGGCAACTGTCAATGTATTACTTCCTGGTAAAACATTGTATAAATAAATAAATTATTCAACTAAATAGCTAGAATTGATACTATTTTTTATATAGTTTTTATTTAACTTTAAACAAACAAAAGGGTGTTGTCTATCTTGTTCCTTACAAAGCACAGTGTCTAGCACAGATCATATTAGAGAAGAGTGGAACCTTTAAGTAAGGTTTATGGGTAGTTTTATAATGATATTTAACCATTAGGCGAGCTTCCGGGTTGCATGTATACATTTTAATATAAACCTGCAATGTTTGTTGCTCATTATTGTAACGTATCTAGTTGCAAATTCAGAGCATTGATGTCTAAATAAATGACATTTTATTCTCTATGCCGTACCTCCAAATATAGATCCCATCAAGGTACGTCCTGTGAGTAATATCATAGGATCAATAGAGAGTTTTTCAGTTGGATGAGTCAACCCAAGTAACACAGTGACCCCACTTCCAAAGTGTGTGGATTCAAGCGCAGTTATCTGAAGACAAATGTCAAAAGATTATGAAATGTACTACTGCATAATTATAAAGATTTGTACACATTAATTGGGTTTCTGTTTCTTTTTGTTCTACGTGATAGGTGTTTGATGACAGTGCATGTAAATGTGTGCTCTAGATCACAGAAATACAATTTCTGCATACACTAAACAGGGAGAAAATCAAGTACACTTTTTAGAGGAATCGATTGAGCTCAGCTTAAAGTTGGGCTTGTAAAGTTTTCATTTTATGATGAACAAATTATTCATGTAAAGAACCAGGAAGTAGATAATGAGGATTATAATGTTATTACCGTAAACAATATTTTCTTAAAAAAATAGAAACAAAGAAGGATTAATAAATATGATGTGTGCTTTACAGGGAACATTGAGGAACCAAATGGTGTAAATAGAAAGAATATTATTTGCTGCTTTTTGTAATATGAACCATTCCAAGAAGTCACCTTTAAATATTTAGAATTGTAAACATATGTAATGTTTTCGGTGAGTAGACCGACAAACAGTGAATTCCAAATTCAGGTAAAAATATGTCTAAACAAGAATAGAAAAAGGAGTTTGGTCAAATGTACAGCAAAACACATACTATAACAAATAAGCCATTTGATCTCAAATTATCATTCACCAGTACTGTTCAACGAGGTTTTCAAAGGTGCACAATTAGAATGTATTTTATTTATAGAAGAAGGGTCACAAGAGTATTGCAATATAATTTGGATATATGTAAAGACAAAGTAATCTGTGGTTATTCCCAGATAGATGTGGATTTTACACTAGCCTTTCAATCAACTTTTTTTCTTACCTTTATATCAATTTGTCCAGCGCATTCAAAGGAATAGTCCACTCCCCCATTAGTCATTTCCCTAATGACCTCCTGAATGGGTTTATCGTAGTCCTTAGGGCTCAAGCACTCAGTAGCTCCTAATAGCATGGCTTTTGGAAAATTTTCCTTGTGGAAGCCAATCCCAATGATACGAGCAGCTCCAGAGACTTTGCAACCAATTATGGCTGAAAGTCCGACAACACCTAATCCGAACACAGCACAGGTAGAACCAGGCGTAACCTGAGAAGATATACATTTATAGAAATATCTTGGATACAGAACGTAACAGGTGTAATTTCAGCCACAAACACGATATGTCTGGAAATGCCTAACGCGTTGCATGGTGGTGGCTCTTTATTTGAATTGACTGCTTGCCAACATTGGGCATGGTTTCTGCATTATGAGAGCTGCTGTAACATGACTACATCTGTACATAGGGGCATATTGATTCAAATACTTTGTCTTTTCTTTTGAACATTACTATCACATTGGAGTCCCTGAAACTCAATTTCAAAGCAAAAAAGCAACATATTTCTCAGATTTATGTCCTTTAAATCGATCACATACAGTACTTACCAGATATAGGCTAATTTGAAGGTGTGCCATATCGACTACATTCCCTGAAGTACACAATCACCTTTCACTATCTGTGTGTTTGAAATCACCTCTCTTTCTGACATGTACATTATAAATTCCAAACAATTACAAATTACATGCTTTGGGTAATTTTATACATTGTATCTATCACAAGTATAAAAGCCAGCACTATAACTCTGGGCCTAAGAAAATGGCGCCATTGCCCTCAAAAAAGGGATTGATGACAGTTATGCATGTGTTTCTATCACATATTTTTATGACATTATTTTGCAATTAAGTGGCTTGTATTATTTCTACTTTGTTTTATACTTTAGATACTGTAATTTAGCTCAGTTTAGAATAAGTTGCAATTAAGCTTTGGAGCCTATTTATCTTCTGGTTGTAAAACTAGAACAAAATTGGTGCCACTAAAAAGACAGCAGTAAATTTGTTAAAGAAATGACATCCAATTGAAAGCATTAGAGAAGTTTTCCTTTGATGAATCTTGTGCAGTTATTTTTTTACTCCAGGATTGCCCCAGTTACGCATCCGGGAGTCTGACCCGTGTTATGTTTAGTTCCAGTGGCCAACTGAATCCAGAGATAGTTACTGGTGTTACCCATGACATTAATGGGCCTCTCTGGAGTGGTGATAACAATTCAGGTGCAGAGCAAGCATGGAGAATCTCCAGAACCAGCTCCAGATGGTGAGTATTTCGCATCCCTGTTGTTGAGCTATGGAGGAGATTGTCCAGTTGGAATCTTCATCCCCTGATTGTGACCGGAGATAGGATTTGTGGATTCCATGTGGAAGACAGTTGAGAAAGGGAATTGTTTGTACCCATGTTTCTGGAGCCTGTGAGCTCAAAAGTCTATTAATCGATGCATAGTTTGTGAGTGCATTGATTTAATCTTTTCATTTACGTAAAGTATTTGACAGAATTACACTAAATTGCCATTTCATCTTTTTCATGTGTAAATTTCCTGGAGGAATATCCTGACCCTTCTATACATCATCACATGAACATCTGTTGCCCATTCTGATTCACTAATGCTGAAAAGGGCCGGGAATGTGTGAGTGCCTCTGACACTGGTTTACTGGTTTCTCTAATATTGTGAGTATACTGTGTTGCACTATATTGTGTTATTTCCTTCCCCCCGCCCCACCCCCTATACCATTTGAGAGGAGTGCTCCTATTCTGTTCTAATATATGATGTATTTATCTGTGTTAATGTTTCCTCCAGGAAATTAAAAATGATCGCCAAATCTTACAGGTCCTGTGGGCTAATATTAAGTCACAACATAATCCATTGTTGTTCCCTATTGGGGGGCCATTTAAATGTCCAGGAAAAATACAGATAAGTGGTAAGTAATTCTGTAATTTGGGTGTCACTGAATCAAATATGAATGCTGTTTAGCGCTGAATACTGTAAATAAATAAATAATAATAATAATAAATTAATACAATATATATGTGTAACACACTCCCCTCCCCACTCTGGAGGATGTTGCTGTGTTACATGTGTTGTTGTGCTGGGAAACCTGCAAGGGCCCAGGAGATGCTGAGTAGTCTGCGTTGTAGTGGAAACCAGGACAGGCTTTTGATGAGTTCACAGTTTATTGTTGCAGACACTGTAGATGTTCTTACACAGCAGATGCATGATGGTCAGAGGATCCCTGGCCTCTGGATGGTGCTGGCTCTCTGTTAATGGAGACCTCTTGATCTTTCCTGGCCAGCCAGCCCATGAGCGACTGACTGGCCTGTCCCTCTCCCAGCCGGGAGGAGACCGGCCACACACCTCCACTCCCTAGCAGGGTTGGATGAGCACTGCTACAATTTGGCACTTCCTCCCTGAGCTCCAGAAGGGGAGGGCTCAAGGTCTGTACCCTGATAGGCTGTACACTGACCCCGAGTCACCACCACTTCTGTCACCACTCAGAGTAGCAGGAGGGGGGTCGAATGCCCACAGGATTGCCTGTCAAGCCTGTAGCTACAAAGGACTTACGTGACAGGAGGCAGAGAGGCAATCTGGACCAGCCATGTTACATATACATATACATATATATATATATACATATGTATATGTGTGTGTGTGTGTGTGTGTGTGTGTGTTATAAAGGCAGGATTGCTGCTTTAAACTGTCTACTATTTAATCTGCAATGTTTTATTATTGCCCTGTTATAAACAGAATTGGTCCACAATAAACTCTATCAAAGCCAATGAGATTTGAAAATGTTAAATATTAGTGTATTCTGCACACGTTTCATGTTGTATTCACGTCATAAAACTATCAAAACAGTTATAGATGTAGTGCAAGATTTATTTACTTTATTTATGCTTCTTAATGTTGTATTTTAAATGGATAATAGTAATTTGGGCCATTATTGTACTGTGTGTGTTAGGGGGCGGGTGGGGGGTGGAGTATTTATTTAAAATAAATCCCCGCGGGGATCACCCGGGGACACCCGCCTTCCTTGTATGAATGGTGTGCCTGAAAAATGTAAACAATGCTTTTTTGACAGTCTTCATTTCTTTTGCGCCAGCCTATAGCTGGCACGAAAATCTGGCGTGCTTTTAAAGCAAGATCGAGTTATCACTGTTTAGTGAATCACACTGACTGGCAAAAAACGGCGCGTTTGCCGCTTTTTGCCTGATCGGACGTGTTTTTTTCACAGGGCAGAAAAATGCCTTTTAAGGCCGATAAAGCGCTGTTATCACTGCTTAGTGAATCACGCAACAGGCTGTATCGGCCTTAAAAGCCACTTCTCGCTCTTTAAAGCAGTTATCACAGGTTAGTGCATCGCCCTCTAAGTATGTAAATATTCGATAGAAAATTCCTAAAGATTGTTGTAATCTACAGATACAATCTAATAACTGCCAGGAGATGGGGAGGATTGGAGACACGTGCTAACTCCCACTCTGATCCATATACAGAATCTTTTCAGTACAAACTATATGCACTTTTTTTACACCTTCATAAAGCTCTCAAACATGGAGCTTTATTGATTATCAGTTGTTTTTAACATACATCTATCTACACATTAAATATCGTCGTGAGCATGGTGCTGCAACTTGTGTCTTGGATGGCAATGATCTATAAAAGATCAAATATCAAAGAGTCCATGTAAGCAATTGTGGCAATAATAACATGGATAATTTGTAATCATCTATAATCGGAGTGTATAACTCATGGATTCACAATTTTCTTTAGTTAAATGCCCCAATATCGATATCTATATTAAGTCCATTTGGAACTAAAGTCGTCCGCGTATAAATCCAGAATGTCTCTTTCTGGCATAATCTCAAAAGTCTAACACCTCCTCTCCAACTAGCAGGTACAACCTCAATTCCTCTGTAAATTAGTCCTGTTGGATTACCTGCATGCACTAAACTGAAATGTCTCGACACATTGAGCGTGATAAGTTTCTTCTTAATGTTGCTCATGTGCTCCAGTATGCGGACCCTCAATAGACTTGAGGTACGTCCCACATACTGGAGTCCACATGGGCATTCCAATAGATATACAACAAATGTTGTTCTGTAATTAATAAGTGCTTAATATTAAAGCCCTCTCCTGTGGCATGGGACAAAAAATGTCCTCCTTGTTGTGCCTTTTGAACTGTGGTACCGCACATGAGCCTGGATAGGACCAACGGCATTAAAAGACTGAGTTATCTACAGAGAATCAGATAGAAAGCTTGGAAAGGAACAACCCAAAGAAACCAGATTCAACCCTTTTATTTACACATGGCCGTGTGAGTATTATCAATAGTATCATTATATCGCTATCACTGCAGCTACACTACCATCTGTGATATCTTGTTGGATATCCTGTCTATTTATCATAAGTATATTTTGTGTTTATATATCATCTGTTGTATGATCTGACCCTGTGCTCCTCTACTCTTTCTATCTATACAGTTTTTTTTTATATGTTATAACTTTCTATATTTATATAATACAATGTAGAATGTAAAGGATATTTTGCTAAGAGATCTATGTGCATAATTTGGGAAATACGAATTACAGAATATTAATTTTTCTTATGGTTTGATATATCATAGATTTTCAAATTGTGAGATTATCGTATTAATTACCTTGGCAGTATTAATAGCAGCACCATATCCAGTTGAAAATCCACAGCCAATAAGGCAGACTTCAATAGGGGCATCAGCATTAATTTTGGTGACACACATTTCAGTTACGACAGTGTATTCCGTAAAAGTGCTGGTGCTTAGAAAGTTGTGGATCTTCTTGCCTCTACAAGTAAACCTGCTGGTGTTGTCATCCATAAGCCCCGTTTTGTTAATAAAACTGTTAGACAAACATATTATAAAACAGATTAGTGCATGTAGAAACAGAAAATCCGTCTCTAAAGGACACACTTACAGCTACAAGTGCCTAATCCATTATAATGTAGAGTGTGAAAAGGAGCATAAATGGAGTTTAACATGCCTAATACGGAGGTATATGTAAGGGTGGAATCGGGTGCAGACCCGCACTACCTGACGGTGAAGCCAGTGGAGAGAGGATGATCTACGGCAAATCAGCTGTGGCTGCAATAAACACCCTGGGGGTCATGCACTAAGCTCCGTTAAGTCGTTTCAAACAAAGTGCTCTTAGAACGTTATATTGCGCTGAACACGATGAACTAAGCCACACAAACAGGCACTTTGCGTTCATAAACAGACTTTTTTCAAGAAATATTTCTAAGTCCAACTTTGCTTGTTCGTTACCCTGTTTGCGTTAAATACTGCACTTAAGCGGGATGCACTAAGCTACGTAACCTTAGCGTACACGAAAGTTGCGTTCAACAGAACACGTCAGCTCAAGGTAGAAGCAAAAAAAGCTGGACTTTGAAAAATGTCTTGCTTTACATTTTTGCATGCGCAACACCCATACAACAGGCTGGCGGGTGTCCCCGGCTGACCCCGCGGGGGTCCCCGAGGGAGGCGGGGGTCGCGCGGGTGTCCCCGGCTGACCCCGCGGCCGTCCCGGGGTACCGCGGGCCTGCGGTACCAATGTTGTGCCTACAAAAATACTAAACATTATTTCTAACTAAATACACCCCTCTAACACATACAGTACAATAATGTGCAAAATAACTATTATCCAGATATGGATAATAGAGTATTTGCCCATTATTATTAAACACTGCATTAGCATACCTAAATAAAGTCAATAAAAACAGTAGCCAGCTAATCCAATGAATTAAAGCAGTAACAACATCAACAATGAGTTAATTAAACCATTAACCAATGAAACCAATTAATTCCTAAACCAACTCAAAATGAATAGTAACACTAACCAATCAAACCAATGAATTACTAGGGCGGAGGGGTGGGTGGGTGGGGGGGGGGGGGGTTCGTGTATTGATGTTTGTTAAATCTTTTTTTAATATACATGTGTTTCATAGTGTAGATGTGCAGAGGGTCTCCGGAGCTGAACCACATTGGTTTCAGGTCCGAGGACCCCCTACTTCAGGAGATACAGGCCCCGTTATTGGGTGCCGGTATCCCATGCACTTTCAAGCGTCCGCGTCACGTGACCGGGACATTGAAATTCTGTAGGGGATACCGGCACCCCATAACGGGGCCTGTATCTCCTGTAGTAGGGGGTCCTCGGACCTGAAACCAATGCTGTTCAGCTCCTGAGACCCCCTGCTCATGTACACTATAATTCAAATGTATTTATTTAGTGTATGATCGCCTGTAACAGCCTTGCATGGAGATGGCAAATCTCCATGCAAATGTTACATGCGGCTTATTTTTCTTTCAGCTAGCGTACGTGAAGTTTAAGAACGCTAGCTGTGGGTGTTTTGAGCACGTACGTTAAAAAATGGGCTCAAGGCCTTAGTAAATCGCGTCCCTGACCTCACTTTTTAACGGACGTGCTTTTTTTGAACATCAGAAAGCAAACCCATTGAGCTTAGTGCACAGCCCCCCCTGTTCCAACCAAATGTCCGGTATGGAGTACACCATGTACTCACAATAGATTACCGCTCCCCTTGCCTCCTTGCTTTGCGGTGCACCTGTAGTAGGTGTTCAGCTTCTCTCCATGGCGTCTCTCCGATCGGCAAAACGAAGCACAAATAGGATGCTCAGAAGACAAGCCGCCCCTGATAGAAACTGAACTAACCAGCGAAAAAGTGATGAAAAAACTTTTAAACTACATATAACGGATACTGATCTACAGACAAAAAAGAGACCTCATCCCACGCATTTCAAGCAACAACTGCTCTTCTCAATGAGTATGGTAACAGAGGGGGGAGGGTACTATTTAAACCTCTCCTCCAATAATTCTAATCAGTGTCAAACACCTGAAAAACTTAATACATAACAAAGAAAATACTTAATTTGACATAATGGGTGACATAAGATGTTAAGGAATCGTAATAAAAATGATAATAATTGTTATGACTGGTGGATGGGGTGGCACTGACTGAAAAATATCTTGTAAAACGTTTATACGGTATAGGTATGATCAAAAACCTCATTGAGGGGTGACAAGCACCATTCATGAAGTTAATGCTGTCCACGTAATATAGTCAGAAACCATTAGACCACCCAGTCACCACCTGTCAAACCTGCAGCAGTTATACCACCAATCTCCAAAATTAGTGTGATATTGCTGCAATATGAAATAATATAAATGGCTGATATAAACATGAATAGAGATAGTAAATTCACACCAGGAGTTAATGCAAAGAGTAAACATAAGGTATCAATGGATATCAAATCCTAGATAATCAAAAACTCGAATAAATCTTTCAGTGTACAGAACAGATATTAAGCTATAACAAATCTACTGATGGATGATACACATTAAACAAATGCATACAGTAGACCAGACATTCCTGTCTCCCTAATTTCCTTCCCCTCCCCTTTCCCCTCTGCCCCCTCCCACCTCCCCTACCCCTTCCCCTACCCCCTTCTGGTTTTGGTTGGACATTTACATGTTAAGTATATGAGTTGCATCTCTTTGGGCCAAATAGACCAAATTGATATTTAAATTTTTATAAACTCATAAATGCCTGGTCTACTGTATGCATTTGTATAATTTATATCATCCATCAGTAGATTTGTTTTAGCTTAATATCTGTTCTGTACACGGAAAGATTTATTCAGGTTTTTGACTATCTAGGATTTGATATGCATTGATACCTTATGTTAACTCTTAAATGCCTGGTCTACTGTATGCATTTGTATAATTTATATCATCCATCAGTAGATTTGTTTTAGCTTAATATCTGTTCTGTACACGGAAAGATTTATTCAGGTTTTTGACTATCTAGGATTTGATATCCATTGCTACCTTATGTTAACTCTTTGCAGTACCTCCTGGTGTTCATTTATTCTGAAGCCAGGGTCACGTGTGATGTGTGAATTGCCCCAGATAGCATTAACTCAGCTCCCTTTCCAAATCACTCCAAGTCCTAAAATATTTCCTTCACTTTATTGGAAAAGCAGCAGTAAATACATGCACTTGTGGATGGTGTGCAGTAGTGATTTGTAGTTAGAAACAGGTACACTGGCGACACACTTTATTCGAGCTCGGCTAGTCCCACGAATTCGGGTATACTCGGGTGTATTGAGATTTGTGACTGTTTTCTGCCCGAGTGCATTGCGTTTTTTTCCAGGCAGGGATTGAAGCATTTTATTCCCGCTGGCTGCAATACTGCACAGTATATATATATATACTGCATTACAATTCATGAATTTATGCCATCTGGTAGACACGCGAAGCATTGCAACCTATTAAATCCTAATCATTATCATTTAACAGATCAGCCGCCCGTCAGCCAGGCATGAACCATGGCTGGGAAGGCAAACGCAACGGGGCTTGTCAGAGGTGAGGAGCGGCGCATTCCAGGTATCTGCCAGGTACATACTGGGTATTTGCTCGAATAAAGTGTGTCGCAGTAGTAGAAAGAGATGGCCTTGCCATAGGAGAGTAACAGAGATGGGTGCTGTACTCACTGTCTGCAGGGTGGAAAAGGAAGTGAGGAGCAATGTGGGTAAAAGGAATAGTCGGGACAGACTATCTGTGAACAAAACAGGGGGGAGGGCAGACTAGCCCATTCTGGTAAGGATCTCAGAGGCTGCAGTAGCAACTCACTGATTACATGCCCAGAGGCAAGAAATGCAACATTGTTACATATCACCCAGGCACAGTGTGTGTGTGCAAACTCCATGCAGCTGAAATAAGAACTGACAGGCAGAAGCTGCAAAGGAAAGAGGGGGGTGAAACAGGGATGTGATTCTTGTTCCATGACACTCCCCGTCTGGTATCTGGAGATACCACTATATTCTAGGTGTATGTGGAACATATGTGCAATATAACAACATAACAATGCAAAGATGATATCCACATAACGATGGGATACTGGCCGGTACCCCCAGCTAGAAGTCCTTCGCCATCTTGGTAAGGGAAGTAGGTGGATGCACAGCTCTAGGTTAACTTGATGCACCACAATGTCTTTGTGTAAAGGTCTCTTGCACTGTTTTCTTTCTACTTTTGAGAGAACAGTCCCTTTGACTCTGTAGTTTTCTCTACAGAGTGCATCACCTCGTGGATGTGCCAGTCGTGGTAGTTTGTCACCCTATCACCTGGCGTTTGGTGGAAGGAGATGGCCTTTGGCTCCTTGCAGAAGCGGATCAACGCCCCTGGAATACCGGTTATCAAGTCTGGTCCAGTGAGTAGTGCCCCGTTTAGAGAGGCTTCCTGGTGCTGAGCATTGGAGCTGAACATTACCCAGATCTGGCTGGGTTTCTGACGGTGGTGAACACCAGATGATGGGAGGTGCCGGCATTTTTACCTTCCTTCAGTGAAGGCGCTGGCTCTGCGTGTCCGCTAAGAAATCTCTTCCACGTGAAGACCACAATTTGATTCTTGGTCTCCGGCTCCCTTTGTGGGTTGCGGCAGAGCGAAGTGAGCCTAGAGATGGCAGGTTCTCTATTGTTCGGGAGGTGTCCTTTTGATGAATGGAATTGTAGTGGAGTCACCCAACTGCCTGGTCCGTCTTTGGAGAGCTCCTTGACTGTTAACCTCGGGAATCCTCTATCTTCCCTCGATGGTGTTTGCTTGTCGTCGTCCCTTGTTGTCTGGAACGCTGTGCACCGTAGGTCATCGGTGCATTCCTCTTGCACGAGAACATCTCCCCGTAGTTTGGTGAAACGCTTTTGTGTCTCTTTGTTAACTGCCATCAGGAGGTTATTTTCTCCCGGGACGTAACGAAGAACAGTCTCTTTTGCCCTAGTAAATCCCTTTATGAAATGTCTCTGTGACTGTCTCTTTTTAGACGTGTGAGAGGACAGTTTTTTTGACACTGTGGCTTCACCTGTAGGTCGCAATCTTTTGCGGCTATGCCAGCCGTGACAGCTGGCTGCTTTGTCGCTTGATACTCTGTGGAGAGGAACAACTGTACGTCTTAGCCGTGCCATTGCTCGCGGGAGGAGCGTCCGATTGTTTATTGTCTTTTGGACGATCCCTTTGTCGGTCACCTTTGGGAGGTTACTTTCTTCCTTCAGTGGAGTCGACTCATCATCCTTGGTTGTCTGAACCACTAAGCATCCTAGGCCATTGTCACATCCCCCTGATGTGAGGATGTTTTTGTTGATCTCAGGGGTATGACCTTGTCTCTTCTCTTCACTTGGCCCTCCTGTCACTTGGAGAAGGCCAAGACACGGTTCAGAGAGGGATGTGTGTCCACATTCTGTTATCACAGTTCTGCGGGCGTCAACATAGTCTTGTCCTTGCCCTTTGTCAGTGCATGCGCTGCCCACTATCACCCATCCTAGGTCAAGTCTTTGGGCGTATGGTGCGTTGTGGGGCCCGTTATGCTGTTTACAGACTTTATGTACCCTCATGATGTCCCTACCGAGCAGCAGCAAGATCTTGGCGCCTTTTTCTACCGGCAGGATGTAGTTGGCTATTCCTCTGAGGTGCGGGTAATGGTGTGCCACGTCTGGTGTGGGAATCTCGTCCCTGTTTGTGGCCATGTGGTTGCACTCGATGAGTGTGGGGGGAGCTATCTTCACTCTGTTATCCACTGAACATATGACGTAACCGCTTGCTCTTCTCCCTGTTGACTCAGTTGACCCTGCACAGGTTCTGAGTGTGTAGGGTGAGTCATTGTCTTGTAAGTTGAACAAGTTGAAGAACTCCGTCTTCGCCAATGATCTGTTGCTTTGGTCGTCGAGGATTGCATACATCCGAATAGCCTTCTCAGGTTGTCCCTGGGGGTGCACTTCGACAAGGCATATTTTGGAGCAGGACATTTTGTCGCTTTCTTTTCCGCAAACCTCGGTGATGTTGGCTCTCCTTCTCCTTCCTCCCCGCCATGCTCCGCTACGGAGGATGGGTTGTTGAGTTGGTGGAGTGTCAGCTCCTCTGGATGTCACTTTTGCACACTGTACATTTGATATCTTCTTTACAGTCTTTGGCTAGGTGAGTCGTGGAACCGCAGCACCTGAAGCAAACTCTGAATTCTCCAAGAAACCTCTTGCGTTCCTCTAGGGACTTCATCCTGAACCCAAAGCACTTGTTAAGTGGGTGTGGCTTCTTGTGTATGGGACATTCCCTGTTTGGGTCCCTTGGTTCCTCGTCTCCGGCGACCGACTGATCGGGAGTAGTTTGGGTCGTGGGAGGCACGTCCGTCCTGTGGACCGAGATGGGTGTTTGGGTGTTACCGTATCTCGCCACTGGTCTCTCATTCCTCAGGCTGCTTGAACTGTGTGTGGTTTGCGTACCCAAGATGAAACTGGGATTGTTCCTTGTCCTTGCCGCTTCGCGGATGAAGCTCAAGAAGAATGGGAATGGGGGGAAGGCGACTTGCTTCTCCCTTTTGTATTTGGAGCCTTGTGAAATCCACCTTTCTTAGAGGTTGAAGGGTAGCTTCTCCAGGACGGGTCTCACTCCACGAGCTGAGTCTAGGACGTTGAGACCTGTTAAGGAATGGTCTTTTCTTGCGACCTCCAGCTCTTGCAGCAGGTCTCCGAGCTCTCGTAGCTTCGAGTAGTCTCTAGTTCTGATCTTGGGAAAGCTGTCGATTCTTTTGAAGAGTGAATCCTTAACTGCTTCTGGGCTACCGTAGCACTCTTCTAGCCTTTCCCACACTAGGTCAAGGCCTACTTGGCCGTCGCCATCGCGCGCACTATAAGTGCTGCCTAATTCTTCTGCTAGTTTACTGTGCAATTTGCTTTTAATAAACTGTACCGTAGTCAACTACTGTGGCTAGAAGGATTGTGTGCTAGAATAAGAGTGCAATTAGATAACAGTTGTACATTTTTTGAGTCATTTATTTGGATTTGTGATCTGCTAGATTTTTACAACAGATATTCACCAAAGAAATGTTTGAGGTCTGTGGAAATGTGCTTCTAATCACCAGTGTTTGCCATTTACTACAAGAGTAACATTAGGTGTTACAATGTAGTCCAAAATATAATTTGTTTTCGTAAGAGTTGAAAAGGATTGTGGCCACAATATATTAAACAATATTATACTTTTAAAGCCATTTGCACTCATCTGTATCACTCATTGTATGAGCAACAGCTTTATTTACTATTGAATCGGTGGTAAGATACCATAGGGAACGTTGAACATTTCACTTTTTTAAATAATTCAATTCTACGGTACTTGGATTTTCATTCCTGCTTTCTATTAAAATGTTTGATAACATACACATACAGAGATTACTTTTTTAAATTGAAAATAAACAGTGTTTAAAATAGATTGTGAAGCCTTTTAGTAGAAAAATGAGAGGTTCATCTATAAAGAACTCTTACGGTATGTTAGTCCTCTAGAAGGTATCAGAAACCTACAGTGATGATACATAGAAAAGCCTGGGTAGGGTGTGTTATTGTTACCCCACATCCAATTTACATCACATTTCTCAAAAGTGAAACAACAAAGCTCTGTTCTATGTTATTTAATTTGGCCTGTGTTACAGTACTTCCCATTTGCAAATAATTGTGGCCAAAATGTCGCAGAGCAACGGTGGGATTCATCTATAACAATTATATTGTCTGTTGTCTGACTACTTGAATTTTACAATATTACAATAAGACCCATAGTCTGACCGGCTTGATATGTAGCAATATTTTGTTTAAAACATTTTCTTTTTGCCATTAATTACTAAGGAAATTAGATACAGGTAAAGGTACCAAGAAAAACATGTCTGTTATAGGGAAGGAAAAAAAAATCTACAATTTATTTATTTATAAATAAAAATCTACTTACCCTGTACAACTGCGGTGCAGTTCAAATGCATAATTAATTTTCTCTAATGGAACTGTTTGGGTCACCAAGCAATCAAGATCAAATTTGTTTGCCATGTAATCAGAAACTAACTTGGAAACATGATCTTTACTTTTCCAACCTGGATAATGGATGACAGTTCTCTATCACCACAGTATCTTTGCTGGGTTGTTAATATAATATTATGGTTAGAAATGGTGTACAGTTCTATATAACAAGTGAAAAGGTTTCTAGTTGGGGCTGACACATTTTTCTACTAGTGGATATAAAAGCAAGTGGATGAGCTTTCCTGCTACTGCTCATTACAATCTTGGCTAAGGGCACATTACAATCAGAGTTGTTGTATGTTATGCTCAAACATGTCTTCCATACCATCCCTTACCTTCAGAATTCCTCACTCTGTTCTGTCACAACAATGCATTTTTTCCCTGTAGAGTTCCTTTCTCCTGAGACAACACATTGCAACTTTACCTGTCTACCCACCTGTCTATCCTTTTTTTTTAAAGCAATATTCAGGTGGCTTCTTGAAAGGGTTCCCCTAGAGCTGCTCGCCTCTGCACAGAACCAGTGTGCTATCGGTTAATGACTGCATTTCCTTACTGCTATGTGTTTCGTCAACTCCGCCCACTGGAATATTAATGACCCAGGAGGATAAAGGACTTTGAAACTACAGCAAAATAAATCTGAACTCCTTCAGTCTACATCTGCCCCCCCCCACCCCCAAGCAGACAGCCTTTGGCGCAGCTGAAGTGTATTCAAAGGGTGTGAGCCATTTGCTGCCATTCGCTGATGTTTGGTAATGTTAAAGGGTAATGGTGGAAACTCCCCAGCCCTCTCACCGCCTGTACCCAAAGTTTCAACTTACCTGGCCTTATAGATTGTAATCTCCTTGAGGCAGGGCCACTTCTAACACATTACAGGCTTATCTTACCTCTTCTAACACAATTGTAACCTTGTCTGTAAATATTACGTATGCCCACAATCATATCTCTAACTGTCCATGAAATGTCTGTGAATTGAATGTATAACCTCTGTTCATTTAATGTAACCAAGTATTGTTATCATAACTCTATGCCCAGGACATACTTTAAAACGATAGGCAACTGTCAATGTATTACTTCCTGGTAAAACATTGTATAAATAAATAAATTATTCAACTAAATAGCTAGAATTGATACTATTTTTTATATAGTTTTTATTTAACTTTAAACAAACAAAAGGGTGTTGTCTATCTTGTTCCTTACAAAGCACAGTGTCTAGCACAGATCATATTAGAGAAGAGTGGAACCTTTAAGTAAGGTTTATGGGTAGTTTTATAATGATATTTAACCATTAGGCGAGCTTCCGGGTTGCATGTATACATTTTAATATAAACCTGCAATGTTTGTTGCTCATTATTGTAATGTATCTAGTTGCAAATTCAGAGCATTGATGTCTAAATAAATGACATTTTATTCTCTATGCCGTACCTCCAAATATAGATCCCATCAAGGTACGTCCTGTGAGTAATATCATAGGATCAATAGAGAGTTTTTCAGTTGGATGAGTCAACCCAAGTAACACAGTGACCCCACTTCCAAAGTGTGTGGATTCAAGCGCAGTTATCTGAAGACAAATGTCAAAAGATTATGAAATGTACTACTGCATAATTATAAAGATTTGTACACATTAATTGGGTTTCTGTTTCTTTTTGTTCTACGTGATAGGTGTTTGATGACAGTGCATGTAAATGTGTGCTCTAGATCACAGAAATACAATTTCTGCATACACTAAACAGGGAGAAAATCAAGTACACTTTTTAGAGGAATCGATTGAGCTCAGCTTAAAGTTGGGCTTGTAAAGTTTTCATTTTATGATGAACAAATTATTCATGTAAAGAACCAGGAAGTAGATAATGAGGATTATAATGTTATTACCGTAAACAATATTTTCTTAAAAAAATAGAAACAAAGAAGGATTAATAAATATGATGTGTGCTTTACAGGGAACATTGAGGAACCAAATGGTGTAAATAGAAAGAATATTATTTGCTGCTTTTTGTAATATGAACCATTCCAAGAAGTCACCTTTAAATATTTAGAATTGTAAACATATGTAATGTTTTCGGTGAGTAGACCGACAAACAGTGAATTCCAAATTCAGGTAAAAATATGTCTAAACAAGAATAGAAAAAGGAGTTTGGTCAAATGTACAGCAAAACACATACTATAACAAATAAGCCATTTGATCTCAAATTATCATTCACCAGTACTGTTCAACGAGGTTTTCAAAGGTGCACAATTAGAATGTATTTTATTTATAGAAGAAGGGTCACAAGAGTATTGCAATATAATTTGGATATATGTAAAGACAAAGTAATCTGTGGTTATTCCCAGATAGATGTGGATTTTACACTAGCCTTTCAATCAACTTTTTTTCTTACCTTTATATCAATTTGTCCAGCGCATTCAAAGGAATAGTCCACTCCCCCATTAGTCATTTCCCTAATGACCTCCTGAATGGGTTTATCGTAGTCCTTAGGGCTCAAGCACTCAGTAGCTCCTAATAGCATGGCTTTTGGAAAATTTTCCTTGTGGAAGCCAATCCCAATGATACGAGCAGCTCCAGAGACTTTGCAACCAATTATGGCTGAAAGTCCGACAACACCTAATCCGAACACAGCACAGGTAGAACCAGGCGTAACCTGAGAAGATATACATTTATAGAAATATCTTGGATACAGAACGTAACAGGTGTAATTTCAGCCACAAACACGATATGTCTGGAAATGCCTAACGCGTTGCATGGTGGTGGCTCTTTATTTGAATTGACTGCTTGCCAACATTGGGCATGGTTTCTGCATTATGAGAGCTGCTGTAACATGACTACATCTGTACATAGGGGCATATTGATTCAAATACTTTGTCTTTTCTTTTGAACATTACTATCACATTGGAGTCCCTGAAACTCAATTTCAAAGCAAAAAAGCAACATATTTCTCAGATTTATGTCCTTTAAATCGATCACATACAGTACTTACCAGATATAGGCTAATTTGAAGGTGTGCCATATCGACTACATTCCCTGAAGTACACAATCACCTTTCACTATCTGTGTGTTTGAAATCACCTCTCTTTCTGACATGTACATTATAAATTCCAAACAATTACAAATTACATGCTTTGGGTAATTTTATACATTGTATCTATCACAAGTATAAAAGCCAGCACTATAACTCTGGGCCTAAGAAAATGGCGCCATTGCCCTCAAAAAAGGGATTGATGACAGTTATGCATGTGTTTCTATCACATATTTTTATGACATTATTTTGCAATTAAGTGGCTTGTATTATTTCTACTTTGTTTTATACTTTAGATACTGTAATTTAGCTCAGTTTAGAATAAGTTGCAATTAAGCTTTGGAGCCTATTTATCTTCTGGTTGTAAAACTAGAACAAAATTGGTGCCACTAAAAAGACAGCAGTAAATTTGTTAAAGAAATGACATCCAATTGAAAGCATTAGAGAAGTTTTCCTTTGATGAATCTTGTGCAGTTATTTTTTTACTCCAGGATTGCCCCAGTTACGCATCCGGGAGTCTGACCCGTGTTATGTTTAGTTCCAGTGGCCAACTGAATCCAGAGATAGTTACTGGTGTTACCCATGACATTAATGGGCCTCTCTGGAGTGGTGATAACAATTCAGGTGCAGAGCAAGCATGGAGAATCTCCAGAACCAGCTCCAGATGGTGAGTATTTCGCATCCCTGTTGTTGAGCTATGGAGGAGATTGTCCAGTTGGAATCTTCATCCCCTGATTGTGACCGGAGATAGGATTTGTGGATTCCATGTGGAAGACAGTTGAGAAAGGGAATTGTTTGTACCCATGTTTCTGGAGCCTGTGAGCTCAAAAGTCTATTAATCGATGCATAGTTTGTGAGTGCATTGATTTAATCTTTTCATTTACGTAAAGTATTTGACAGAATTACACTAAATTGCCATTTCATCTTTTTCATGTGTAAATTTCCTGGAGGAATATCCTGACCCTTCTATACATCATCACATGAACATCTGTTGCCCATTCTGATTCACTAATGCTGAAAAGGGCCGGGAATGTGTGAGTGCCTCTGACACTGGTTTACTGGTTTCTCTAATATTGTGAGTATACTGTGTTGCACTATATTGTGTTATTTCCTTCCCCCCGCCCCACCCCCTATACCATTTGAGAGGAGTGCTCCTATTCTGTTCTAATATATGATGTATTTATCTGTGTTAATGTTTCCTCCAGGAAATTAAAAATGATCGCCAAATCTTACAGGTCCTGTGGGCTAATATTAAGTCACAACATAATCCATTGTTGTTCCCTATTGGGGGGCCATTTAAATGTCCAGGAAAAATACAGATAAGTGGTAAGTAATTCTGTAATTTGGGTGTCACTGAATCAAATATGAATGCTGTTTAGCGCTGAATACTGTAAATAAATAAATAATAATAATAATAAATTAATACAATATATATGTGTAACACACTCCCCTCCCCACTCTGGAGGATGTTGCTGTGTTACATGTGTTGTTGTGCTGGGAAACCTGCAAGGGCCCAGGAGATGCTGAGTAGTCTGCGTTGTAGTGGAAACCAGGACAGGCTTTTGATGAGTTCACAGTTTATTGTTGCAGACACTGTAGATGTTCTTACACAGCAGATGCATGATGGTCAGAGGATCCCTGGCCTCTGGATGGTGCTGGCTCTCTGTTAATGGAGACCTCTTGATCTTTCCTGGCCAGCCAGCCCATGAGCGACTGACTGGCCTGTCCCTCTCCCAGCCGGGAGGAGACCGGCCACACACCTCCACTCCCTAGCAGGGTTGGATGAGCACTGCTACAATTTGGCACTTCCTCCCTGAGCTCCAGAAGGGGAGGGCTCAAGGTCTGTACCCTGATAGGCTGTACACTGACCCCGAGTCACCACCACTTCTGTCACCACTCAGAGTAGCAGGAGGGGGGTCGAATGCCCACAGGATTGCCTGTCAAGCCTGTAGCTACAAAGGACTTACGTGACAGGAGGCAGAGAGGCAATCTGGACCAGCCATGTTACATATACATATACATATATATATATATACATATGTATATGTGTGTGTGTGTGTGTGTGTGTGTGTGTTATAAAGGCAGGATTGCTGCTTTAAACTGTCTACTATTTAATCTGCAATGTTTTATTATTGCCCTGTTATAAACAGAATTGGTCCACAATAAACTCTATCAAAGCCAATGAGATTTGAAAATGTTAAATATTAGTGTATTCTGCACACGTTTCATGTTGTATTCACGTCATAAAACTATCAAAACAGTTATAGATGTAGTGCAAGATTTATTTACTTTATTTATGCTTCTTAATGTTGTATTTTAAATGGATAATAGTAATTTGGGCCATTATTGTACTGTGTGTGTTAGGGGGCGGGTGGGGGGTGGAGTATTTATTTAAAATAAATCCCCGCGGGGATCACCCGGGGACACCCGCCTTCCTTGTATGAATGGTGTGCCTGAAAAATGTAAACAATGCTTTTTTGACAGTCTTCATTTCTTTTGCGCCAGCCTATAGCTGGCACGAAAATCTGGCGTGCTTTTAAAGCAAGATCGAGTTATCACTGTTTAGTGAATCACACTGACTGGCAAAAAACGGCGCGTTTGCCGCTTTTTGCCTGATCGGACGTGTTTTTTTCACAGGGCAGAAAAATGCCTTTTAAGGCCGATAAAGCGCTGTTATCACTGCTTAGTGAATCACGCAACAGGCTGTATCGGCCTTAAAAGCCACTTCTCGCTCTTTAAAGCAGTTATCACAGGTTAGTGCATCGCCCTCTAAGTATGTAAATATTCGATAGAAAATTCCTAAAGATTGTTGTAATCTACAGATACAATCTAATAACTGCCAGGAGATGGGGAGGATTGGAGACACGTGCTAACTCCCACTCTGATCCATATACAGAATCTTTTCAGTACAAACTATATGCACTTTTTTTACACCTTCATAAAGCTCTCAAACATGGAGCTTTATTGATTATCAGTTGTTTTTAACATACATCTATCTACACATTAAATATCGTCGTGAGCATGGTGCTGCAACTTGTGTCTTGGATGGCAATGATCTATAAAAGATCAAATATCAAAGAGTCCATGTAAGCAATTGTGGCAATAATAACATGGATAATTTGTAATCATCTATAATCGGAGTGTATAACTCATGGATTCACAATTTTCTTTAGTTAAATGCCCCAATATCGATATCTATATTAAGTCCATTTGGAACTAAAGTCGTCCGCGTATAAATCCAGAATGTCTCTTTCTGGCATAATCTCAAAAGTCTACCACCTCCTCTCCAACTAGCAGGTACAACCTCAATTCCTCTGTAAATTAGTCCTGTTGGATTACCTGCATGCACTAAACTGAAATGTCTCGACACATTGAGCGTGATAAGTTTCTTCTTAATGTTGCTCATGTGCTCCAGTATGCGGACCCTCAATAGACTTGAGGTACGTCCCACATACTGGAGTCCACATGGGCATTCCAATAGATATACAACAAATGTTGTTCTGTAATTAATAAGTGCTTAATATTAAAGCCCTCTCCTGTGGCATGGGACAAAAAATGTCCTCCTTGTTGTGCCTTTTGAACTGTGGTACCGCACATGAGCCTGGATAGGACCAACGGCATTAAAAGACTGAGTTATCTACAGAGAATCAGATAGAAAGCTTGGAAAGGAACAACCCAAAGAAACCAGATTCAACCCTTTTATTTACACATGGCCGTGTGAGTATTATCAATAGTATCATTATATCGCTATCACTGCAGCTACACTACCATCTGTGATATCTTGTTGGATATCCTGTCTATTTATCATAAGTATATTTTGTGTTTATATATCATCTGTTGTATGATCTGACCCTGTGCTCCTCTACTCTTTCTATCTATACAGTTTTTTTTTATATGTTATAACTTTCTATATTTATATAATACAATGTAGAATGTAAAGGATATTTTGCTAAGAGATCTATGTGCATAATTTGGGAAATACGAATTACAGAATATTAATTTTTCTTATGGTTTGATATATCATAGATTTTCAAATTGTGAGATTATCGTATTAATTACCTTGGCAGTATTAATAGCAGCACCATATCCAGTTGAAAATCCACAGCCAATAAGGCAGACTTCAATAGGGGCATCAGCATTAATTTTGGTGACACACATTTCAGTTACGACAGTGTATTCCGTAAAAGTGCTGGTGCTTAGAAAGTTGTGGATCTTCTTGCCTCTACAAGTAAACCTGCTGGTGTTGTCATCCATAAGCCCCGTTTTGTTAATAAAACTGTTAGACAAACATATTATAAAACAGATTAGTGCATGTAGAAACAGAAAATCCGTCTCTAAAGGACACACTTACAGCTACAAGTGCCTAATCCATTATAATGTAGAGTGTGAAAAGGAGCATAAATGGAGTTTAACATGCCTAATACGGAGGTATATGTAAGGGTGGAATCGGGTGCAGACCCGCACTACCTGACGGTGAAGCCAGTGGAGAGAGGATGATCTACGGCAAATCAGCTGTGGCTGCAATAAACACCCTGGGGGTCATGCACTAAGCTCCGTTAAGTCGTTTCAAACAAAGTGCTCTTAGAACGTTATATTGCGCTGAACACGATGAACTAAGCCACACAAACAGGCACTTTGCGTTCATAAACAGACTTTTTTCAAGAAATATTTCTAAGTCCAACTTTGCTTGTTCGTTACCCTGTTTGCGTTAAATACTGCACTTAAGCGGGATGCACTAAGCTACGTAACCTTAGCGTACACGAAAGTTGCGTTCAACAGAACACGTCAGCTCAAGGTAGAAGCAAAAAAAGCTGGACTTTGAAAAATGTCTTGCTTTACATTTTTGCATGCGCAACACCCATACAACAGGCTGGCGGGTGTCCCCGGCTGACCCCGCGGGGGTCCCCGAGGGAGGCGGGGGTCGCGCGGGTGTCCCCGGCTGACCCCGCGGCCGTCCCGGGGTACCGCGGGCCTGCGGTACCAATGTTGTGCCTACAAAAATACTAAACATTATTTCTAACTAAATACACCCCTCTAACACATACAGTACAATAATGTGCAAAATAACTATTATCCAGATATGGATAATAGAGTATTTGCCCATTATTATTAAACACTGCATTAGCATACCTAAATAAAGTCAATAAAAACAGTAGCCAGCTAATCCAATGAATTAAAGCAGTAACAACATCAACAATGAGTTAATTAAACCATTAACCAATGAAACCAATTAATTCCTAAACCAACTCAAAATGAATAGTAACACTAACCAATCAAACCAATGAATTACTAGGGCGGAGGGGTGGGTGGGTGGGGGGGGGGGGGGGGTTCGTGTATTGATGTTTGTTAAATCTTTTTTTAATATACATGTGTTTCATAGTGTAGATGTGCAGAGGGTCTCCGGAGCTGAACCACATTGGTTTCAGGTCCGAGGACCCCCTACTTCAGGAGATACAGGCCCCGTTATTGGGTGCCGGTATCCCATGCACTTTCAAGCGTCCGCGTCACGTGACCGGGACATTGAAATTCTGTAGGGGATACCGGCACCCCATAACGGGGCCTGTATCTCCTGTAGTAGGGGGTCCTCGGACCTGAAACCAATGCTGTTCAGCTCCTGAGACCCCCTGCTCATGTACACTATAATTCAAATGTATTTATTTAGTGTATGATCGCCTGTAACAGCCTTGCATGGAGATGGCAAATCTCCATGCAAATGTTACATGCGGCTTATTTTTCTTTCAGCTAGCGTACGTGAAGTTTAAGAACGCTAGCTGTGGGTGTTTTGAGCACGTACGTTAAAAAATGGGCTCAAGGCCTTAGTAAATCGCGTCCCTGACCTCACTTTTTAACGGACGTGCTTTTTTTGAACATCAGAAAGCAAACCCATTGAGCTTAGTGCACAGCCCCCCCTGTTCCAACCAAATGTCCGGTATGGAGTACACCATGTACTCACAATAGATTACCGCTCCCCTTGCCTCCTTGCTTTGCGGTGCACCTGTAGTAGGTGTTCAGCTTCTCTCCATGGCGTCTCTCCGATCGGCAAAACGAAGCACAAATAGGATGCTCAGAAGACAAGCCGCCCCTGATAGAAACTGAACTAACCAGCGAAAAAGTGATGAAAAAACTTTTAAACTACATATAACGGATACTGATCTACAGACAAAAAAGAGACCTCATCCCACGCATTTCAAGCAACAACTGCTCTTCTCAATGAGTATGGTAACAGAGGGGGGAGGGTACTATTTAAACCTCTCCTCCAATAATTCTAATCAGTGTCAAACACCTGAAAAACTTAATACATAACAAAGAAAATACTTAATTTGACATAATGGGTGACATAAGATGTTAAGGAATCGTAATAAAAATGATAATAATTGTTATGACTGGTGGATGGGGTGGCACTGACTGAAAAATATCTTGTAAAACGTTTATACGGTATAGGTATGATCAAAAACCTCATTGAGGGGTGACAAGCACCATTCATGAAGTTAATGCTGTCCACGTAATATAGTCAGAAACCATTAGACCACCCAGTCACCACCTGTCAAACCTGCAGCAGTTATACCACCAATCTCCAAAATTAGTGTGATATTGCTGCAATATGAAATAATATAAATGGCTGATATAAACATGAATAGAGATAGTAAATTCACACCAGGAGTTAATGCAAAGAGTAAACATAAGGTATCAATGGATATCAAATCCTAGATAATCAAAAACTCGAATAAATCTTTCAGTGTACAGAACAGATATTAAGCTATAACAAATCTACTGATGGATGATACACATTAAACAAATGCATACAGTAGACCAGACATTCCTGTCTCCCTAATTTCCTTCCCCTCCCCTTTCCCCTCTGCCCCCTCCCACCTCCCCTACCCCTTCCCCTACCCCCTTCTGGTTTTGGTTGGACATTTACATGTTAAGTATATGAGTTGCATCTCTTTGGGCCAAATAGACCAAATTGATATTTAAATTTTTATAAACTCATAAATGCCTGGTCTACTGTATGCATTTGTATAATTTATATCATCCATCAGTAGATTTGTTTTAGCTTAATATCTGTTCTGTACACGGAAAGATTTATTCAGGTTTTTGACTATCTAGGATTTGATATGCATTGATACCTTATGTTAACTCTTAAATGCCTGGTCTACTGTATGCATTTGTATAATTTATATCATCCATCAGTAGATTTGTTTTAGCTTAATATCTGTTCTGTACACGGAAAGATTTATTCAGGTTTTTGACTATCTAGGATTTGATATCCATTGCTACCTTATGTTAACTCTTTGCAGTACCTCCTGGTGTTCATTTATTCTGAAGCCAGGGTCACGTGTGATGTGTGAATTGCCCCAGATAGCATTAACTCAGCTCCCTTTCCAAATCACTCCAAGTCCTAAAATATTTCCTTCACTTTATTGGAAAAGCAGCAGTAAATACATGCACTTGTGGATGGTGTGCAGTAGTGATTTGTAGTTAGAAACAGGTACACTGGCGACACACTTTATTCGAGCTCGGCTAGTCCCACGAATTCGGGTATACTCGGGTGTATTGAGATTTGTGACTGTTTTCTGCCCGAGTGCATTGCGTTTTTTTCCAGGCAGGGATTGAAGCATTTTATTCCCGCTGGCTGCAATACTGCACAGTATATATATATATACTGCATTACAATTCATGAATTTATGCCATCTGGTAGACACGCGAAGCATTGCAACCTATTAAATCCTAATCATTATCATTTAACAGATCAGCCGCCCGTCAGCCAGGCATGAACCATGGCTGGGAAGGCAAACGCAACGGGGCTTGTCAGAGGTGAGGAGCGGCGCATTCCAGGTATCTGCCAGGTACATACTGGGTATTTGCTCGAATAAAGTGTGTCGCAGCAGTAGAAAGAGATGGCCTTGCCATAGGAGAGTAACAGAGATGGGTGCTGTACTCACTGTCTGCAGGGTGGAAAAGGAAGTGAGGAGCAATGTGGGTAAAAGGAATAGTCGGGACAGACTATCTGTGAACAAAACAGGGGGGAGGGCAGACTAGCCCATTCTGGTAAGGATCTCAGAGGCTGCAGTAGCAACTCACTGATTACATGCCCAGAGGCAAGAAATGCAACATTGTTACATATCACCCAGGCACAGTGTGTGTGTGCAAACTCCATGCAGCTGAAATAAGAACTGACAGGCAGAAGCTGCAAAGGAAAGAGGGGGGTGAAACAGGGATGTGATTCTTGTTCCATGACACTCCCCGTCTGGTATCTGGAGATACCACTATATTCTAGGTGTATGTGGAACATATGTGCAATATAACAACATAACAATGCAAAGATGATATCCACATAACGATGGGATACTGGCCGGTACCCCCAGCTAGAAGTCCTTCGCCATCTTGGTAAGGGAAGTAGGTGGATGCACAGCTCTAGGTTAACTTGATGCACCACAATGTCTTTGTGTAAAGGTCTCTTGCACTGTTTTCTTTCTACTTTTGAGAGAACAGTCCCTTTGACTCTGTAGTTTTCTCTACAGAGTGCATCACCTCGTGGATGTGCCAGTCGTGGTAGTTTGTCACCCTATCACCTGGCGTTTGGTGGAAGGAGATGGCCTTTGGCTCCTTGCAGAAGCGGATCAACGCCCCTGGAATACCGGTTATCAAGTCTGGTCCAGTGAGTAGTGCCCCGTTTAGAGAGGCTTCCTGGTGCTGAGCATTGGAGCTGAACATTACCCAGATCTGGCTGGGTTTCTGACGGTGGTGAACACCAGATGATGGGAGGTGCCGGCATTTTTACCTTCCTTCAGTGAAGGCGCTGGCTCTGCGTGTCCGCTAAGAAATCTCTTCCACGTGAAGACCACAATTTGATTCTTGGTCTCCGGCTCCCTTTGTGGGTTGCGGCAGAGCGAAGTGAGCCTAGAGATGGCAGGTTCTCTATTGTTCGGGAGGTGTCCTTTTGATGAATGGAATTGTAGTGGAGTCACCCAACTGCCTGGTCCGTCTTTGGAGAGCTCCTTGACTGTTAACCTCGGGAATCCTCTATCTTCCCTCGATGGTGTTTGCTTGTCGTCGTCCCTTGTTGTCTGGAACGCTGTGCACCGTAGGTCATCGGTGCATTCCTCTTGCACGAGAACATCTCCCCGTAGTTTGGTGAAACGCTTTTGTGTCTCTTTGTTAACTGCCATCAGGAGGTTATTTTCTCCCGGGACGTAACGAAGAACAGTCTCTTTTGCCCTAGTAAATCCCTTTATGAAATGTCTCTGTGACTGTCTCTTTTTAGACGTGTGAGAGGACAGTTTTTTTGACACTGTGGCTTCACCTGTAGGTCGCAATCTTTTGCGGCTATGCCAGCCGTGACAGCTGGCTGCTTTGTCGCTTGATACTCTGTGGAGAGGAACAACTGTACGTCTTAGCCGTGCCATTGCTCGCGGGAGGAGCGTCCGATTGTTTATTGTCTTTTGGACGATCCCTTTGTCGGTCACCTTTGGGAGGTTACTTTCTTCCTTCAGTGGAGTCGACTCATCATCCTTGGTTGTCTGAACCACTAAGCATCCTAGGCCATTGTCACATCCCCCTGATGTGAGGATGTTTTTGTTGATCTCAGGGGTATGACCTTGTCTCTTCTCTTCACTTGGCCCTCCTGTCACTTGGAGAAGGCCAAGACACGGTTCAGAGAGGGATGTGTGTCCACATTCTGTTATCACAGTTCTGCGGGCGTCAACATAGTCTTGTCCTTGCCCTTTGTCAGTGCATGCGCTGCCCACTATCACCCATCCTAGGTCAAGTCTTTGGGCGTATGGTGCGTTGTGGGGCCCGTTATGCTGTTTACAGACTTTATGTACCCTCATGATGTCCCTACCGAGCAGCAGCAAGATCTTGGCGCCTTTTTCTACCGGCAGGATGTAGTTGGCTATTCCTCTGAGGTGCGGGTAATGGTGTGCCACGTCTGGTGTGGGAATCTCGTCCCTGTTTGTGGCCATGTGGTTGCACTCGATGAGTGTGGGGGGAGCTATCTTCACTCTGTTATCCACTGAACATATGACGTAACCGCTTGCTCTTCTCCCTGTTGACTCAGTTGACCCTGCACAGGTTCTGAGTGTGTAGGGTGAGTCATTGTCTTGTAAGTTGAACAAGTTGAAGAACTCCGTCTTCGCCAATGATCTGTTGCTTTGGTCGTCGAGGATTGCATACATCCGAATAGCCTTCTCAGGTTGTCCCTGGGGGTGCACTTCGACAAGGCATATTTTGGAGCAGGACATTTTGTCGCTTTCTTTTCCGCAAACCTCGGTGATGTTGGCTCTCCTTCTCCTTCCTCCCCGCCATGCTCCGCTACGGAGGATGGGTTGTTGAGTTGGTGGAGTGTCAGCTCCTCTGGATGTCACTTTTGCACACTGTACATTTGATATCTTCTTTACAGTCTTTGGCTAGGTGAGTCGTGGAACCGCAGCACCTGAAGCAAACTCTGAATTCTCCAAGAAACCTCTTGCGTTCCTCTAGGGACTTCATCCTGAACCCAAAGCACTTGTTAAGTGGGTGTGGCTTCTTGTGTATGGGACATTCCCTGTTTGGGTCCCTTGGTTCCTCGTCTCCGGCGACCGACTGATCGGGAGTAGTTTGGGTCGTGGGAGGCACGTCCGTCCTGTGGACCGAGATGGGTGTTTGGGTGTTACCGTATCTCGCCACTGGTCTCTCATTCCTCAGGCTGCTTGAACTGTGTGTGGTTTGCGTACCCAAGATGAAACTGGGATTGTTCCTTGTCCTTGCCGCTTCGCGGATGAAGCTCAAGAAGAATGGGAATGGGGGGAAGGCGACTTGCTTCTCCCTTTTGTATTTGGAGCCTTGTGAAATCCACCTTTCTTAGAGGTTGAAGGGTAGCTTCTCCAGGACGGGTCTCACTCCATGAGCTGAGTCTAGGACGTTGAGACCTGTTAAGGAATGGTCTTTTCTTGCGACCTCCAGCTCTTGCAGCAGGTCTCCGAGCTCTCGTAGCTTCGAGTAGTCTCTAGTTCTGATCTTGGGAAAGCTGTCGATTCTTTTGAAGAGTGAATCCTTAACTGCTTCTGGGCTACCGTAGCACTCTTCTAGCCTTTCCCACACTAGGTCAAGGCCTACTTGGGGGTGGTTCGCGTTTGCCGTCCGAAGCCTCCTCGCATGCTCCCTGGATTAGTTTCCCAGCCATATGGATAGCAGGTTGAGCTCTTCCCTTGCTGAGAAGTCCAAGCTGTTGATTGCGTCCATGAACGTGAACTTCCACGTCCGGTAGTTCTCAGGGCGGTTGTCAAAGCTGATGAGTCCTGTTTGCACCAGCTCACGCCGGATCATGTACTTGGCTATGTCTGTCAGGCCTGAGGCATCGGCGTGTTGGTCCCGTTCTGAGGTAGTTTCTGGGAGGGTCCGTGCGGTTGCCTCTTCCTTGGCGTGAACGCGTGGTGACTGCTGGTCAGTGTGAGGGGCTGTGTTCTCCCGTGTGGATGTACCTGGATAGCGAACCTGTTGTTGTGCATCCGTGTGCGTGCTGGCATGTGGATCACTGTTGTGGCTGTAGCTATCCCAGGAAGCATGTACCACTGAAGGAACTGCGTCTTCTCCTCGTGGACCTAGCAAGTTTTTGGTGTCTGTGGAGTCACTCCCTCCGTGTTGAGATGGTGTGCTGCTATTTACACTGAAGAGGCTCCTTACGTGGTCTTCAGTGCGTTGGATTGGATCGGCTGAGGCTATCCGTCTGTACGGTTGCTCCCCGCCGTCCTGTTGCGCGGCTGCTTCTATGACTTCAGCTTGGGCTATGGTGGCGGCGGCTTCCTTCTCTTGATTAAGTGCCTCTAGTTCCGCATCAAATTCGGCTTTCCTACGCGTAGTGGCTGCGGCAGTAGCGGCGGTAGCGGCGGCGGCATTAGCGGCGGCTGTCTGCTCCTCCTCTTCTATGCGCGCTCTTCCTGCTTTTACGGCTGCCTCTCTCCGACTATATTCGACCCTGGCACGTGCGGCCTCTGCGGCGGCTAGCGCCTTGATAGCGTTTGTGCTTGCGCTGGATGCGTTAGATTGCGCTGATCTTGCTGAATGCCTGGATGTGCATGAGTGCTGCGATGCGGTTTCCAGGAGGAGTTCTTTTCTCTCGCTTTGGGCGTCTGCGATGGCGGTTCACACGCGGCTGTCACATGTCATGTCAATATTGTGCTGTAAGTCCCTTTCTTGCAGGCTTTCTCCGGTGTTAGCCCTGGCCAGGTAAGTGACGTATGCCTCTGACAGCCCTTGGTAGCATGAGTGGTCTATCTTTAATTGAGTTATTGCCTGCTCGAACTGTTGTACAGATTTGCCGGCGCCGGCGACATTGCGTATCCCAAGTGTGGTAGTGTCGCAGGCCAACTCTAATTTAGCGCGGTGCGCTTCAATGTCAGTCTCATATTTTTCGCGGGCCTTTTGTGTCAGTGTGACTGTCCGTTTAGGCCTTGTGTCCGCCTGCGCCTGTTGCAGTTGCGCAGCGGTCTCTGTGTCTGAGTGATCACTCTCCTGCGTAATATCTGGTGAGGCTCTGAGTTCTGCCATGCTGTAGGTGTGTGTAGGTCTTTTGCCAGTGCGTGTGGCGTGCGGTCTTTTACCTGTGTCAGCGATGGGCGACTGTCTCAGATGATGCCGAGCGGTGTCCTGCAGCGTTCAGCGTAAGGGTAGCTGTACTCACAGGTATCCGGTGGCTCTGACCCGTGTCCTGGCGGGTGTCCGGTAGCATGGCCCTTGATGGGGACGTGCGCAGGTAGGTGAGATGGTGGCTCCTCACTATGGAGCTGTGCAGAGGGTGGACTCAAAAAGACAGAGAAGGCAATCAAGGCTCTGTGTGTAAGATGCACTGTCTGTCTGCAAAGCTGCTGCCTTGTGTGCAAGGTTGTTTGCTGTGTGCTGGCTGTGTGCAGGCTTTTGCTGTAGAAGGTCTGTGCTCTTATTAGCAATGTAAAGCTGCTCGCTTGTCTTTGCATAAAGCTGTAGTTGTTTGCTGTATAGAGGCTGGTGGCTCTGTGTAGCAATGTGGAGCAGTATGTTTGTACAGTGGTGGTGAGAGACTGCTGTTATTTGCTGTGTAAGCTTCTTGCTTGTTTCTAAAGCATAAAGACTGTCGGTAGCAGCTCCTCTGTGTGTGTCCCCAAAGTCCTCTTTCTACTATTCTGAAGCCAGGGTCACGTGTGATGTGTGAATTGCCCCAGATAGCATTAACTCAGCTCCCTTTCCAAATCACTCCAAGTCCTATAATATTTCCTTCACTTTATTGGAAAAGCAGTAGTAAATACAGGCACTTGTGGATGGTGTGTAGTAGTGATTTGTAGTTAGAAACAGGTAGAAAGAGATGGCCTTGCCATAGGAGAGTAACAGAGATGGGTGTTGTACTCACTGTCTGCAGGGTGGAAAAGGAAGTGAGGAGCAATGTGGGTAAAAGGAATAGTATTGGGACAGACTATCTGTGAACAAAACAGGGGGGAGGGCAGACTAGCCCATTCTGGTAAGGATCTCAGAGGCTGCAGTAGCAACTCACTGATTACATGCCCAGAGGCAAGAAATGCAACATTGTTACATATCACCCAGGCACAGTGTGTGTGTGCAAACTCCATGCAGCTGAAATAAGAACTGGCAGGCAGAAGCTGCAAAGGAAAGATGGGGGTGAAACAGGGATGTGATTCTTGTTCCATGACATCATTTATTATCTCTGTTCATGTTTATATCAGCCATTTATATTATTTCATATTGCAGCAATATCACACTAATTTTGGAGATTGGTGGTATAACTGCTGCAGGTTTGACAGGTGGTGACTGGGTGGTCTAATGGTTTCTGACTATATTACGTGGACAGCATTAACTTCATGAATGGTGCTTGTCACCCCTCAATTAGGTTTTTGATCATACCTATACCGTATAAACGTTTAACAATATATTTTTCAGTCAGTGTCATTATTCACCCCATCCACCAGTCATAACAATTATTATTATTACGATTCCTTAACATCTTATGTTACCCATTATGTCCAATTAAGTATTTTCTTTATTATGTATTAAGTTTTTGCAGGTGTTTGACACTGATTAAAATTATAGGAGGAGTGGTCTAAATAGTACCCCCCCCCCTCTATTACCATACTCCTTGAGAAAAAGCAGTTGTTGATTGAAACGCGTGGGAGGAGGTCACTTTTTTGTCTGTGGATTAGTATCCGTTTTATGTAGTTTAATAAAAGTTTTTTTAGCACTTTTTTGCTGGTGAGTTCAGTTTCTATCAGGGGCAGCTGGTCTTCTGATCATCCTATTTTTGCTTCAGATTAGTGCATGGTTTGCTTTGAATGTTCTACAGATTCTAGTCCAACAGTGCAGAACTGCAAAATATGACTTAAAATTGACAGTAATTTGACAAATTAAGTTTTGCTCTAAGTGCTTACTTTTGGCCATGGTGCAGTTATCTTAAACAAAAGTTCTATTATAGTGAATATTTTATCATGCTAGTTATTTATGAAATTAAAACAATTGAAAACAAACTCATTTTTATGACACAGGTTACTCTTTTGACTCTGGCAACTTCTGCAATCTTCACATTGATGAATGAAAAGTGGGATGACTTTGTCACCTAAAGAAACAAAGATCGCGTTTTACAAAACCAAAAAACATTAACATTGCCACTCAAATAATTCTAATACAGTACTATGCCTAATAATGATCACATTCTGTTGCGTACATTTTGCATTTCATCTTTGATAAGTGATGAAAAAACTCAGCTACCTGAACATTGTTTCCTTAACTCTATTCTCAATTATTGCTTTCAAAATCACTTTATTTTGTATTCCATTTGCCGTTCCAAACAAACAAACAATGTTGAACAGATGCATCTTTGTGGTTTTACTCTAAGCTGCTCAGTACTGTATATTGGAAGAGCATTACAAAGTGTGGATTCTGGATTTATATTGTTTCAGCCCCCTTTACTGTATGATACAGTGAGTGTTCCCAGCACTCCAATAAAGAAATATGCCACAAATGTCTAATAAAAGAAAAATCAGTGTGTATTGAAAAAATTGTGGCACTAACAACGCAATAAAGTGCAACAGGTGGATCAGGATAAATGAAACACATTTCCAACAACTGAGATCAATACGTTTAAGAAACAACTTGAAGATCGCTTAGTCATGCAAAGCATGAAAATTGGCTTATTCCATTACAGGAGGATGCTCTGAATGCGCTGTTAGCTTCACATTAATTACTGGGATTGTGATTTCTTCTGTCTTAGTGCCTTGTCGGGGCGGGGGCAGGGGCGGGGGGGGGAGGGAGGGTGGGCGGGAAGAGTATAGGGTCTTTGATTGTGATTTGGTGACTCTTATGGTTGGCTGGCATCTGCTTGTTCTTAGCATTGGTTTTGGGGTGCTTTATAATGGATGGGGTGAAACCTTTATTAAAGGTTGCCAGTGAGTGCTAATGGGGCCACGTAGGCTCTCTTTGAGAGGGCCTAGGTGGCCACCAGTGAAAATCAATGTATTCATGTTTACAATTTTTTTTTAAGTTTAAAAGTTAATATGGAGCTTGATGTATCTAGGCCTTAGCACCATATTTACTATATTTACACCTTCCAGTTCCAAAAGACTCTTTACATCCCAATTTGGTGAATGGACCATATGGTGTCCTTTGGTGCTGGAAGCTGTCGGATGGAATAGCACCACTTAGCAAATAGGACCCTATTTGTGATATTCAATCTACCCTGTGGTGCTACAAGGTTCAGCCATTATTGCTTTGTAGTGCATCTGTCACCTACCTAGACATAATACACTTTAAGTGTGATATTTCTCAAATGTACTGCTTATGGCTGACTTTAGTAATCAGGCCTTTCAGTTTACCCACATGTCTATCCTGTATATTGTTCCTCAAAAGGACACATGCATAGAAACGTTACAATAATAAAATTACGTAACAATAATATTATTAGACTCACCTCGTTTTACCTGAGTCACTCCCTCACCAACACTTTCCACAATTCCTACAGCTTCATGACCCAAAATCACTGGAAAGTTAATATTGCTAAAGACTGTGTTATGTGCACAGTTGTCTGCACCACAGATACCAGAAGCCTCAATCTGTGTTAAAAAGGTAAAACAACATAAAATGTTAAAATCAAAAAGAAATAATACAATGGAAAAACTAAAAATGGGAAATATAAATACAGACCAACATACTGAGTATTATTCACAAAACCCCAGTAGCACTCACTTAACAATTGGCCATGATCCGTTCAAGTGAAGCATGCAAGCGCCAGAGTGGATTTCTTAATATGCGGGAGAGGCTGGGTGATGGAATAAGGCTTCTTACACACGTTTATACATAAAGAGAAAACAAACCACCCTAAGTCCAACCAATTAACAGGGTTGTAATCGTAAATTTTGGCGGTGGTACCAGTAAAATGAAAAAAAAGAAAAGCCTCACCTCGCACATTTCCAACACAAAACATCTCAACATAAATATTTTAAGCCAAAATGAATGTATTAAATATATATATATATATATTCAAAAATATTATATAAAATATGTCATTTAACCCTATAATAATTTATATATATTTATATATACAAAAAACAAAAGTGCCAGGGCCTAAAAAGATGTAAATAAATTGGTAACGTTACCGCCACATATAAAGAATGCAAATCATAAAAACATTGCATCGATACATCATACAATATTATTCCTCATACCTCATATGTTTATCCAAATTAAAGCTTAATCACACATACATTTAGAAGTTTGCAGACAGAGACATAGTAGCTTTACAAAGGTGAATAATGGTCGATAGAAGCACTAAAAGCAGCATGACCACAAACAGAGTATATGCTCATCCGCACCAATGTCGGTGCTGAAATTGTAAATGCTCACTCTCAGTTCCAAATGGCTGTGCCTGGTATAACAACCAGATGTTGTTAGATACAGAAGAAACGGAGTGTCTATGGTACAGTAGTCATATAGATAACCCTTACGGTGCTGATGTTGAACTCCAAGATAACCAGGCACAGTAGAGGGACTTATCTGGTGCCAGGGCTACCACTTCTGGGGGCCTCTTCTATTAACCTCAATGAGTTTTCTGCTATCTCACAAGGTTTGGCATGTTCTCGACAATGGTTTGTCAGTTGAGTTATCAAGGTTTTAAGAAAGAATCTGAAACCCTCTCAAACCATGTGGCAGGAAAATGCCTAAACCGCTCGGGACAGCAGCAACGAGATCTCAGCCTCACTCAAAATTCTCCCCCATATGATCTGGCTGTAAAGCTGCATAGAGAGCTGCACAGAGAGAGCCTCCTCTCCCTGCACATCTCTCACAAGCGATCAAAGTGTTTTTATTAAAATTTTAATACTAGTGTGCATGAGCAGGGGGTCTCTGGAGAAAAACCGCATTAATTTCAGGTCCGGGAACCCCCTGCTTCCCGAGATACAGACCCTGGTATGGGGTGCTGGTATCTTCTATGCGTTTAAATGTCCGGTCACATGACACGGGACATTTAAACATTGCATGGGGATACCGGCACCCCATAACGGATCCTGTAACTCTGGAAGCAGGGAGTCCCCAGACCTGAAATCAACGCGATTCTGCTCCGGAGACCTCCTGCTCACGCACACTAGTATTCACATTTTAATAAAAACCGCTTCATTACTTTAGCGGCTAGCCGCTAAGGCAATGAAGGGGTAAAATTAGAATATCCTGTTTATTGGGGGAAGAGGGAGTGGATGAAGGGGGTAGTAGCCCCAGGGTGGGTGGTTTGGCTTGCCGGGAAGGTTGCGGGAGTGGTTAACCCCTTCACTACCATAGCAGTGAAAAACGCTATTGTAATAAAAATTTTAACTCCTCCTGCTACCCATTCGGCAGGCCTAACCACCCACCCTTGGGGGCAACTACCCCCTTCACCCAATCCCTCTTTCCCAATAAACCTTAAAAAACACAACAACACTAATACACACCTCCTCTACCCAAAACAACCCCACCAACACATACAGTACAGTAATGGGCAAAATTACTATTATCCAGATATGGATAGTAGCTCATTTGCCCATTTAAAATAAAACATTAGGCAGCAGCATAAAGTAAATAAAACTTGCACTTACCCCTGCCAGGATGAAGGCTATCCTCATCACCATCCTCCGCATCCATGTCCTCTGTTGGCAGGAACGCAACAAGAAAAATACAATCTAATGGCCCTAACCACTTAATCACCTTAGCGGTTATTAACCGCTAAAGTAATTGAGGGGTTAGCCGCTCTCCCCGCTACAAACCTTGGAGGCCTAACCACCCACCCCAGAGCAAATATCCCCATCCTCTACCCATTGATTAGCACAGTGGTACATCATGCCCATATAATATGGGCATGATAAGCCACTATAGCAGTCAATGGTCATCCTAAAAGAAAACAACAGCACCAAAAAGACATGACAATAAAAGAAATACACAAGCACCTAAACACCTGAAGAATAAAAGAACTAAAAAGTCGAAACAACACATCAATAAAATTAATCTAATACCAAATCACCAAAAGAATAAAATGAATCAAACCCCTAATCAACAGAACAATTAACTAAATGAAATGCCTAAAGAATCCTAAACTGTAATAAAAATAAGCCTTACAAAAACACAACAACTTACTCAAAACAATAAACAGAAATAGAAAACATAACAATTCATTCAAACAACCATTTGGCAAAAAATGAATTGCCTGTCACTGTATTTATCAATACCCTAAAGGGGCATAGATAAATACATTGGCAGTCAATGATTCAAGCAAAAACATAACAAACAAAAAAATAAAAAAACCTGAAAAATTAAAATTACATACATTCAATATTTTTCTTACCTTTAGAAGTCTTCACCCTCCGAATCCTGGCATATCAGGAAGCTCTCAATCGGCGACACCATCCTCTGTGATCCTCAGCGATGGTCCACAATCCTTCGCATCGGGTAGAAAAATCTTCTATTTTCTATCTTCTTTCGTTTTAATCCATTGGAAACCCCATGTTAAATCCATCATCAGATGTTGTCTTGTCGGCTTCTAAAACTAAAATGGTTTAGAGTTTGACCATTTTAGGGTTAGATGGTACATCTCCAATCCTATTGGACGTTGTACCATGTGACAGGGTTTTAAAAATCCTTCAAACCACATGGCTGCCATCACATGGTAATACAGTCAAACGGATTTGGGAAAATGTGATATGCTCCCTTTTTTTTTTTAAAGGATGTAACATCACTTTAAGGGATGATGTGACATCCTTTAAAAAAATGTTGCCATTACATGGTAAAGGAATCAATGGGATTACGAGATGTACCACATGTACAGTATATCGCCGGCTCTCGCACGATGTGTTTTGCCAGGAGCTAGAAATCGCAAGAAAAAGCTTTTCCCGCATGATTTCACCAACTCATCGAGGCTTTCTGAAAAGCAACCTTGCAATTTTTTTTGATAACTGCTCAAAATCCTTGATGAGTTGTATTATACTGAATGTGCACTTGCTAATAAAAAGTTCTGTATTGTCCTTGTTACCACAGTGCATTGCTTGCTGCTGCAATTCCTTGGCATGTTGAAAAAAAAATATTCCTCTGGCTGCTGCCCTTTTTCATAGGGCTCATCCTCATCATCCGAATAAGACCTGAAGGAACACTGCTCCATGTGGCTTGGCTCTTTATACCAGGAACACATTTCTTTCCCATTCTTGCAGAGTCTGTATTTGACTTCAGCTGGGCGGCCATTTTAAAATCCCATGGGTTTTTCATTTTTCTTTTCTTCACCGGTGGTGGGGTAGATTCTGGTCACATTTCCTTGTGTGAGTCACTATCTGTTGCAGTCCTCGCCGGCCAAACTGTGGCATTGTGGTTTCTCAGAACAGTTGTATCTTTCCTGCCTTAATATGTAGCCCTTTAAATCTGGTCACTTCTGCATGTGATTCTTTGTTTTGTTGCTCAGTCTGTTTGCAGGAAGTGTATTCAGGCAAAAGGACAAAAATTCACAGGCAGTCTCCAGGACCCTTTTAAATGCAAGGGCCATCTCTCACCCCACTTCTGACACCATATGTTAGAGATGTTTGCAGAGGTACATATAATGGAGACCGATTTGGGTGAAATTATATCTTGGCTTTATTGAGCCTGTTCCTTTATCTTGGCAAAACATACAAAAACAGCAAAATAACAAACCCTCTATCCATTTGCAAGGGCTAACTTACTTCCCCAGACCATATCTGTGGGACTGTAGGGATATTCCCATTACCAGCCTATCACCCCAAAGTCTCAGGAGGTACCTTAAGCAGGTGGCCCTCCATGTCAGTCTCTGGCAGGTTCCTGGGTCCTCTGTGTCCAGGAAATATAGGTCTTTTGGTGTCTGGGTGTCTTGATCTCAGCACAGCCTTTGTGCTCGACAGTGTCTGTGTGCAGGCTTCTCTGCTCTCCTTCTGTCAGCCCAAATGTGAGTGAAGGAAATCTCTCTCCTGTGTCTCACATGAGGCTTTTTACATGGCTCTCATTAATCCAGGTGGAGACTAGTTAATTGAGTGGTTGCAATTAACTATCTACGCTGGATTCTCAGAGCTCTGAGTCTGCTTTATTTAAACAGGGATAAGTCCCTGTTACAGTGCAGTATTAAAATATCTAGCAACACTACTGGTCTCTAGAGATGGGCACATTTGTTTGGTGGATTTGGATCCGCAGTGAATTGGCCGATTTTTTGGTCCACCGATCAATCTCAAAAAGGGTGATTCGCGGTTTGCGGATTTCTTTTATTATTGCCAATACTGTACACACCACGGATTCTGCAATCCATTGACGGATTTGTAGAATCCATTCTGCGGATTCAGCAATCCGTTGGCAGATTCTTAAAAGTTGGCCAACGGATTGCTGACTTCGCGGATTGGATTCAACAAATCCATCAACAGATTATATCCAATAGTTGATTTTGACAAATATTCACGGCTTGAAACTGATCAAATCCGTTTGCGGATTTTACACCGCAAGATGAATTTTGGGGGCAACATACGCGAAAATCCAGGAAATGGATTCTGGTCTCCTCCACCTTATTCGATGCCATTGCATTTTGCTATGTTAGGGAGAGGGAGTGGCTCAGTGAGTAAAGACACTGACTGGCACTGAGAGTTTGAGGGAGCCTGGTTCAATTCCCGGTGTCGGCTCCTTGTGACCGTGGGCAAGTCACTTTATCTCCCTGTGCCTCAGGCACCAAAAACATAGATTGTAAGCTCCATGGGGCAGGGACCTGTGCCTGCAAAATGTCTCTGTAAAGAGCTACGTATAACTAGCAGCGCTATACAAAAACATGCTATTATTATTATTAAGCTCCAAAACTTATTTCCTTTCCCTCATACTTTTTTGGACAGGGGCATTTAAACATGTAAACGATGCTTCAACTTTTACAGTTGATTAATCTTATACCTTCTCTCATTATTCAAGTCAAAATTCACAATATTACAGGCTTAACAGTCGCTACATTTAAAGCAGCCTCTTCAATCACTTTTCTTAAATCCTTCCTGATATTGCCATAAAAGATGCCAACATTTTTGTAGCTTGTCTAATTTTATGCTAGTGTGATCCATACTTGCTAATGACCCTAACATGTGGAATTTAGACCAATGGAATGCCGTTACTGTGGTCTACTTAGATTTGGCAAAGGCTGGTGATATGATGACATCAATTAGTATACTAGGGTAAAGGGGAACCCTCTCTCTGCTTATATTGAAATAGATATTTTGGGATATGGGGTAGGTGCTAGCTGGAATAACTGATCATTATAGCAAAAAAGGAGAAAAGGATCCCAGATGAGTCAGCACTCAAATACCCCTGAATGCTAATAGTGGGTTGTGAGTAGGTTAATACTTAGTGCTTTATTATTAATAAATAATAATTCTTTAAAATAAATGTGGTGTATTTTAATTATTATTTTATCCATTAAATCCCAAACTTATTTTACCATGGAGGCATTTCTTTGCGCTTTTTTCTAGGCATTCTTTTCCCTATTTGTAACTGTGAGGTGCTTAAGTCCCATTGGGAGAAAAGCGCTATATAAATAAAGTTATTATTATTATTATATAAAAGTATACAAAAATTATAACAATGTTTTTTAAAGAAGAACATTTTAAATAGCGTAGCTTTCAAAATCGTACAATTCTAATGCTATGCATAATCTAAATATATCATAAAATGCACAATAATTATGTATTGTTAGTTAAGAGTTGATTCAGAAGGAAACCCCCTTAAACCCACATGAAGCACAGAGGGAGAGATTAGAGAAGTTGACTTTGTACAGGGGGGGGGGGGGAAGAATGTCAAAGTGTGATATAAGCACCTTGTGCTGGTAGAAAGTGTCGTGCCAGGATTAGTATATACAGTGTAAAGGACAGTCTTTTTATATCCCTTTCCTGTCACACAAGATTAGACATACAGTACCCGGCAGCATGCAGAATCCATGGAGAATAAGGCAGCAGAGTCAAAATAATTAATGTACAGAAGGCAAAAATCAGTCTAGAGCTGACCTAGGTTCCCAGTATAAGCAATGTGGAAGCTACAGTAATAAATGGTTATCTTTGTATTCTGCTAGCAAGAAGTTGAGATTAATTTACAGGAGTAACTGATGCAGGGCAGACTAACCACACACCAAAAAAAAAGAGATATATCAAAGTCATCTGGGGAATAACTGTAGCCAAAAAAATAAACAGCACCAGTTTTATTAAAGTACAAAGCCACATAAGAAGCAATAGTATTTTTTGCTTTAATAAATTTGGCTCAGTTGTTTTGCTATATTTTTGCTATGATTTTGCCGAAAGTAGATTTTGTTGTATTTCGGTGATAGCCTCACGATTGCACACACTTTAATAAATGTGTTCCTGTAAGTGACCCTTTAGATTTTTACAGTATCACCATGTATCTTTTTTTACAGGTGTACCTATATTACTATATTACAGTGTTTCACAACCAGGGTGCTCGGGAAACCTGTTGTGTCGAGCTCTCTGTCAAGAGTGTGGTTGCACCAGGGGAAAAAATCAACTGACTGCTCAGTTGGCACCTTCTGCATTAATGCAGGGTAGAAGAACAAAGTTCTATAATAGTGCTACTAATGACCAAGGATATAGAAGGTATAAATAATCTTGATTGAAGAAGACTAGTAAACGGTAGGTATTATACACAAATGAGTGCTGGGGTATGCAGGTGGGCATAAAATAAAGACATATATATAGTCCTGGTGAGTGTTGTAAGCGGAGGTATATATAAGCCCCACCACATCACTCCCAATAGGGACCAAGTCTACAACCGCCTATGAACACCTGTAGTGTACCTCCCAGTAATTGCTGCAATGCAAAGACTCACGTGAACCATGCCCGTTTTCTTCTGATGTGCGTGCTTCTGCTGGGTTGAGTAGACGGTCTGGTAACTACAGGTTGTGGCAATGCAGAGCACAGCGGAACAACAGGACTCCACAGGACAGCAGCGGTGAGATAAAAAAGATTCTTTATTGACACGTCATGGTGCAGATGTGTCAATAAAGAATCTTTTTTATCTCACCGCTGCTGTCCTGTGGAGTCCTGTTGTTCCGCTGTGCTCTGCATTGCCGCATCCTGTGGTTACCAGACCGGCACCTTCTGCATTGCCTGGACACGTAGAGGATGCGATCTGTCTTTCATATCTCAGCTGACACAGAGGAGAGAGAAGCCTCTTTACCTCAAGACGTTGCAGGATGTACCCGATGAGCAACTGAGATGTTTGAAGTGTGTGGGAAGGTGGGAGGCAAAAGGGAGCGAGAGCTTTGTGTGTGGGGTATGTGATGGCTTTTTGTGTGGGAGATGTGTGATGGCTTTGTGTGGGGAGGGTGAGGGAGACTAGTGTTTTTTTTTTGTGGGGTGTGGGTAGGTATGTAGTATAAGTAAGAGAAGGGGGGCTAAATGTAGTTTATGATTAAGAAAGAGTGTAAGTATGCTGTGTGAAAAGGGATGATACACGTGAAGTGTGTGATTAGTAAAAGGGTGATAGTGAGTAAGATGAGGGTGAGTGAGTGTTTGGGTGAGTGCTTGTGAAAAGGAAGGTGAGGGCACGTACACAAGGAGGGAATGAGTCAGGTCTAAAAGCAGCAGTGCCCTGAGACGTAAAAATCCTTCAGGTGTGCCCCTTCTAAAAAAATGTGGAGAACCACTGTTCTAGCACTGTACTTCACAACAAATAATTCTATTTGCACTGTAGTCATTGAGGCATACAATTATTATGTTGAATATACAGTAGTTACCTTTATTCTAACTTCATGAGATTTTGGTGGAGCAACCTCAATGTCCTCAATACAAAGGGGTTTGTGAGGCTCCCAGGCAACCGCTGCCCGACATTTAATAACCTAAAAAAACAAAACCATATGACTTGTAAGGATAACAAGAAGCAGCATAATGTAATGCATATACATTGTCAATCCCTGCCTTGATAGAATTAAGATAAACCAAGTCTTCAAGTCATATTTGGTCTGGCATAATAAAAGAAAGGTTGCATAGTAAATGGAAAAAAAAACATTTTCAATATGTGATGCAGCTGCTGTTGTAAAGTTATTTCAAGATAACTTAATCTGACAATGCAAAACAGCCCCCTAACCCCTGCAGAACTATTTCAAGGAGCAGTCGTTACTAGCATAAAAGTATAAGAATAGACCTTAAATATCACATATTACCATATTTTATTTATATTTTTCATGTTGTGTTTCTCTCTGTTGTATTTTGTTTTACATCACTTTATGTATAATGCAGTGTCCTCCGACCTAGAGGGGCCGCTTGTCATCACCTCTATGCCCTCACCTGCAGAGCTCATCGCCATGACCTGCCGCTGATGGTTGTCACGTGTGCATAATGGCTCCTCCTTCAGTGAAGGCTACTTAACCACCCAGACGCCAGAGACAATCACTGTTTATTTAAGTGCAGGGCGCACAAAACATGTTAGGCTGCATCCTTAGTAGTTTCGATGGTGCGAGCGATGTAGCTTGCGCCTGACACAAACCCATGGAGTCCCTTTCGCATGTCTATAGTCTGCACATGCGCGCCAAGGTGGCTGATTCATGGCGAGAGCAACGTGACGGCCGGGTCACATGTGCGATTCAGCCAATGAGGGTGAACTGCACATATGATGTCACGGCCACGCCCCCGGCATGCCTTCGACATGCCCTCACATGACAAGTAGCGCAACCCTGCAGGACACAAATCTCCTCAAGTGCAGGCAAGTGTGACGTCACGGTCGCGCGCTTACTATGGACCTACTATGACGATCACATAGATCTTTCCTCCAGAGCTGGTTAACCAGATAAGAGGGGAGGGGTCCTGCCTCCATCTGTCCTTACAGGCTGGGCTGCTCGCGATCTCTATGTACAGAAGAGGCAACTCTTATTCTAACAAAAACCAGTGGCAATTCCCCAAAAGACCCAGGTACACCCAGGTACATTCTGAATACATGCCTTAAACATTCCTTAAACTAGCCCCAGCATTTCTGCATTGATTAATGGCCTATCAGATTTACAGCGGGGGTCCCTGGCAGTCCCATTCAAACTGAATTGGACTGCCAGGGATCCCTGCTGTGTCAATCCTATGGGTCGTTAGTCAATGCAGAAATGCCTTAAACGTGCCTCAAACTAGCCCAGAACATACCCAGCACATACCCAGCACATACCCAGAATGTAACCCGGCTAGTTTAAGGCAAATGTTAGAATAAACTTTGCCTCTACTGTATCTCCCCCAGGTCTCCAGACCCACATATAGGAGGTACACATACACATATTATGGAATCTCCTGCTACTGGTGTGTGCAGACAAATATAGTCTCCAGCAGATTTATCTCATCACAAAGTGATTTTATACAAAGAAAATTACTTCGACATTGCTTTTTAGGCTCTACAGCACTGGACATTCTCAGTTCCTGTTTTGCACTTAAATATCACAGCATTGTTCTGTATTATATGATCCACTACGACCCAGTCTGAAAATGTTATAAATATTGCTAGAGTTTCTTTTTAGAAACATGCGGTAAGTTCCAGCCCTACAGCTTGACCGGAGATTACAGCATAATTCATTGCCCAATTTGGGAATTAGTGGACATTCGTACCTATCTTTACAAGAAATGTTTGCTATTATTTTACAGTCTGGAGCATGGAATAGAATAACATGCTGCATATACTATTATTTTAGTATTTTTTTAAGAGTTTATAACCCTGTAAGGAGCAGTCCGTCAACCCATCAGAAAACAAATGCATTTCAGTCTTTACACTCCATACAGCAGGCTAATAGTATATGGCAAAATGCAAATGCATTTCAGTGTACATTTACAAAAACACCTTTCTTGTCAGCCTTTTGTTAATTTTAATACTTAATATTTTCTTAAATAAATAATTTTGAATTACATAATGTGATACATATGATTTTTTTTTTAAATTTTGATCTACAAAATACAAATACAAAAACTCAGGTATTAAGACCAAGGAAATTATCCACAATTTATAAAATACACAACACTGTAAGGAAAAAGAAAAGCTAAGAAAACGATATAATTCTGCTGTAGATTATTTTAAAAAACACAACTTTGGTAATATTATCAAAACAGCAATGAAAATAATTAATAAATTTGAATAAACTGCAAAAATACACATTTTACTTTTATTAAAGAGTCTATAATTGTAGTTCAACCCTTCACGCAAGGTACAGAATGCAATGATAGAGCACAGACACTACAAATGCATATTACCCCATTACCCCATTGGATGTATTTACTAAAGTCTTAGATCTGCACTTTCATTCAAGGATAGACATACAGTACATTTGTAATTCTATATTTTACAAAAAAAGGACCTTCCTTTCTCTCTAAACTGATGTGTGTATATTTATATATATATATAAAAATAAGATTTGGATACTTTTCCTGCGGTGTCCATGTGTAGTCCAGCAGTAATACTGCTCTCTTCCAAACAGTCTGCTTTTATTTCTGACTTTGCGTTTGCCTTTACTAACAATAACAAACAGTATTTTCATTAGGGCTAAACCCTGTGATTATCATTCAATCCATCACTTTACATGCTAATTATTGAATGTAATCAGAACATTCTGTAACTCCCGCAGGGCCAATGCACCTGCAGTATATTGTATTGGAATACTTAATACTGTAGGTCATTCTGTTGCTGAAGGAGCATATGTATAAACCAGGGGTGCGCAAACTTACCTTCATGCACCCCCTTTCTCCTCTCCACTCCTGCTCACACACTCCCCTCTCCTCACCCTCCATGCAAAGCTCCGGCATCAAAGGATGTTGTGGGGTCGTGTGACATCACGTTACCATGTCAACGTGACGGCACATGACCCACGGCGTAATTTGATGCCGGTTGCCATGGAGACGCGTGGTTGGAACCAAGGTAAGTTTTGAAGTTCCCCAACATTTATTTGAAATGCCTTTGGGGAAGCGTGGGGCCTCTGAAACAGCCGCACCCCCCCCAGAAAATGTAGCACACCCCACTTTGTGCACCCCTGGTATAAACAATGCATTTTTCTGCTCCAGTATAATAACAAATAATCAGTCTACAGTATTGAGGCATACTACAGAGGTTAAAGCAACAATCCCCCCTAAACATTTTATATTTTTACCACCAATGTTTTTTCAGGATTCATTCAGAGAATACTAAACTAACACCAAATCTGTAAGGACCCACGCTGCGGGGACACCCGCTCGCGGCGCTTCCTTACCTTTTCCCCCCGCTGCCTCTAACCCCCGGCGGCGTTCCCCGGCCGTCGGCATCTCCCCCGCGGCTGTCTCATCACTTCCGGGTCGCGCTCGTCACCCTTAAGGGCGCGCGCGGACCCAGGCCTCTATGTACCGGCGCTCGGAGACTTGGTTCCGCCGCTTCGATTCCGGCGTGCACACCGGCGCACTTTCCTGCCCCTGCTCCATCAGGTCCGCCCCCAGGCTTCTCTCTCCTATCAGGTCTGACCCCTGGACCACACCTCCGCTCCTCCCTTTCCCCTGATAGGTTCCAGCCCACTATTTAGCCTGGTCTCTCCATTTCCTCTTTGCTCTGCATAGCTTCTGTACTTTGGTGCTGTCTGCTTCTGCTTTGCTCTCTTGTGTTTCAGTCCCTGTTCCTGTTCCTGGATACTCTGCTGACCTCCCTTGACCACGCTGCTCTCTGGAACCCCTTGGATTTGGCTTTGGACTCTCTACCTCGCTGTCTTCTATATCCCTTGGACTCGGCAAATGGACCCCTACTACGCAGCTCTCTCCACTCCTTGACCCAGGATTATGGACACTCTACCACGCTGATCTCCCATCACCTAGACCATTGGCTTATGGACTTAACCCTTCTACACCGGAGTTGGCAAGTACTGAACTCTTTTTATTTTTGTTACCTGGACCAGCTACGCTACTTCCGCTCTCTGGCCGTGCCCCTGTTTAATGTTAGGTGTGTGGTATTTGTCCTTTCCACCTCAGTCTCGGGGTCTCGTCTGGCTTGTGGACAGGCTGAGCGTTACATTATGCAGAGCCCATCAGACCCAGCCCCCCCTGAGGTGGAAGATACCCTGACCACTATCTCCAAACACTTTACCTTTTTGGACAACCAGGTTACCACTCTTAACCAACAGGTTGCTACCTTAACCTCTCAAGTTAATGTCTCCAGTTCCGTTATCCCTCCCACTACTTCACAAGAAGGAACAGGCTCCTCGGAGTTGCGAATTCCTACGTCTAGTAAATATGCTGGAGACCGCTGGCATGCCGTGGGTATTTAAATCAGTGTGAGATACAATTCGAACTGTCACCTTCTCGCTTCCCCACGATACGCTCTAGAATTCCGGACAATCGCTGCTGAGACTGACTGGAATGATGGGGCACTTTCCGTGGATTTCTGGCAGGGTCTTTCGGAATCCTTAAAGGATGAACTGGCGGCTCGTGAGAGGCCATCCTCATTGGAGGCCTTGATCGCTTTGTGCATCAGGGTGGATCAACGACTTCTGGAAAGGCAGGCTGAACGTCAACATCCTCGTATTACTGTTTCTTTGCCTTCCGCTTCCAGGTATTCTGTTCCTTCTCTACCGGCATTGGATGCACCTGAACCCATGCAATTGGGCAGCCATCAACTTTCATCTTCAGAGCGACTTTGTCGGAGGAATGAGGGTCTATGCTTCTATCCCCTGGGCACATCCTGCCACATTGTCCCTTGAGGCTTGGAAACGCCAACACCCAGTGAGGTATGAGGGGATCTCACTGGGTACTATCTCTTCTTTCCCCTCTCCCGCACAGGATCTCCCTAAGCGCATCCCACTTCCTGTCTTCCTTAAGTACGTCAGCAGTCAAATCCCTGCCTTGGCCTTCCTCGATTCTGAATCCGGAGGGAACTTTTTGAATCATGCTTTTGCTATCGAGTGCAACATTCCCCTCCGGGAGAAGGTCATTCCGGTCGGGTTGGAGGCTATCAATGGTCGACCCCTTCAGCCAGCCTTTATTTCCTTGGAGACACTTCCCATTGAACTCTCTATGAAGGATGAACATTTGGAACTAATTTCTTTTGATGTCATCCATTCCCCTTTGGTTCAACTCATTCTGGGCCTACCGTGGCTACAATTACACAATCCGATTATCGATTGGACTGCCGAGTTTCCCGTTCAATGGAGATCTCCCAAGGTGGAAGTGCCCCGTCCGTCCTCTATGGTATTGGCCGTCTTGGAAACCTTACCCCCGCAAGACGCCACCCTACCGGAGGTTTTTTCGGAGTTCCTGGACGTCTTCAGTAAGACCAAATCCGATGAGCTTCCCCCTCATAGCCCTTTCGACTGCCCGATTGATTTAATTCCGGGAGCCCCTTTTCCCAAAGCCAGATGTTATCCACTATCTTTGCATGAAACAGAGGCCATGGCCGAGTATATCACGGATAACCTTCAAAAAGGCTTTATCTGGAAATCCACCTCTCCCGCTGGAGCAGGATTCTTCTTTGTAAAAAAGAAAGATGGGACGCTTCGCCCGTGCATTGATTTCCGCGGGCTAAATAATATTACCATCAAGAATAGCTACCCTTTGCCTCTTATCCCCGAGCTCTTCGATAGGTTTCAAGACTCGACGATCTTTTCTAAACTTGATTTAGTGGGGGCCTATAACCTGATTCGCATCCTCTGTGGCAACGAGTGGAAGACCGTGTTCAACACACTCAGTGGTCGCTAGGAGTACCTGGTGATGCCGCTTAGGTTGTGCAATGCCCCTGCAGTTTTCCAAGACTTTATGAGTGAGGTTTTCTGTGATCTATTGAATTCATTTGTGATTATCTACTTGGATGATATCCTCATCTTTTCCAAGACCCTCGAGGAACACATTCTCCATACTAAGAAGGTGCTCTCTCGTCTACGGGCCAACAAGCTCTACGCCCAGATGGAAAAATGTTTCTTTCATCAGTCCTCAACCACTTTCTTGGGATACATTATCTCGGACCAGGGGTTCACCATGGACGCAGAGAAGCCCAATTCCATACTCGAATGGCCACAACCCAACTCCTTGAAGGCAATCCAATGTTTCCTTGGCTTTGCATCTTATTATAGGAAATATATTGCTGGTTTTTCTACTTTGGTTGCACCCATTACGGCCCTTACTAAAAAAGGGGCCGATCCTTCCTCTTGGCCATTGGAGGCCATTCGTGCCTTTGAGTCTCTCAAAAAATACCTTTGTCTCGGCTCCCATTCTGCAACATCCTGTCCCCACCCTCCCCTTTACCCTGGAAGTTGATGCTTCCGACATGGGAGCCAATGCGGTTCTCTCTCAAAGAACCACCCCTGAAGATAAACTCTTTTCCATGAAGTTTTCTTCAGCAGAAAGAAATTACGACGTGGGGAATAGGGAGTTGTTGGCCATCAAGATGGCATTACAAGAATGGAGACATCTTCTAGAAGGAACCAAGGAACCCATTCTTATCCTCACGGACCACAACATTTTTTCCTACATTGAGGGTGCTTGTCGCCTTGGATCCAGTCAGGCCCATTGGGCGTTGTTCTTCTCAAGGTTTAACTATATCATCTCTTATATTCCTGGGACAAAGAATATCAAAGCGGATGCATTGTCTCGTCAATTCATCACTGAGGAGAAGTCACTGGACGTCCCGGAGAGTATTCAACCCCCTCCATTGTTTATCTTTGCCGCTTCCTTTGACATACTGGATAAAATTTTGGAGTCTCAAGCACAGGTCCTCGAAGGACTAGAGGTTCCTGATGGACGTCTTTACGCACCCCACATTTTCATCGTAAAATTCTTGAATGGGGTCACTCCTCCAGATCTGCCGGCCATCTCAGCTTTAAGAAGACTACGGATCTGATTCGGCAAACTTTTTGGTGGCCCAATATGTAAAGGACATTAGAGCTTTCACGTCCTCTTGCCCAGTTTGCGCCCAAAATAAATCAGTCCATCAAAAGCCTTCCGGTCTACTACAACCTCTCCCGGTCCCGGACCGTCCTTGGAGTTACATTGCCATGGATTTCATTGTGGATCTTCCCCCTTCTAATGGTATGCCTACTATCCTAGTGGTCATCGACAGATTCTCCAAGCAAGCTCATTTTGTCCCCCTCAAGGCTTTACCCAATTCTAGTAATCTAGCTGATATATTTGTAAAAGAAAGTTTTCGTATTCATGGCATTCCTCTGTCCATTGTCTCGGACCATGGTACTCAATTTGTTTCGAAGTTCTGGCGTGCGTTTTCCCAGAGGCTGGGCATTATTCTCCTTTTTTTCCTCTGGCTATCATCCCCAAACAGTATTTGCGTTGCTTTTCTTCCGATTCTCAGGATAATTGGGCATAATTACTTCCTTGGGTGGAATTTGCCATTAACTCTCTCAAGAATGAGTCCACTCAAGAATCACTGTTTTTTGTAAACTATGGATTTCACCCCACCCGCCTACCTATGCATTCATTCAGGTCCGGGGTTCCTGCAGCAGATGATAGGGTATCCACCTTACAAGAGTCATGGAGGAGGATTCAAATGGCTTTACAGGAATCTGTCCTAAGACAGAAGAGACAAGCAGATAGGCTTCGTCGGGAGGCTCACAAGTTCGTACCTGGAGAGAAGGTCTGGCTTTTTTCAAAAAACATTAAACTGAAGGCCCCAACCCCTAAACTATCTCCAAGATTCCTGGGTCCTTTCTCCATTCTGAGACAAATTAATCCTGTGGCCTATCAACTTCGGTTGCCCCCCTCCATGAAGATTTCACCCATCTTCCATGTCTCGCTTTTGAAACCTCAAATCCAGGCATACGATTCGCTCATCCTTCACTTCGACCTCCTCCCGCCATTGTACCAGGACAACAGGAATTTGAAATTCAGTCCATCATTGACTCTCGCATCTCCAGGGGCAAGCTCCAGTTTTTGGTCCACTGGAAAGGATACAGACCTCAGGATCGTTCTTGGGTCTCGCATGTTGATGTCCACGCTCCGTCCCTACCCAAACGATTCCACCCAAAAAATTCCCCTCAGACCTTGGATGGATCGTCCAGAGTCCGACCCTCAAGGGGGGGGGTACTGTAAGGACCCGCACTGCGGGGACTCCCGCTCACGGTGCTTCCTTACCTTTCCCCCCCGCTGCCTCTAACCCCCGGCGGCGTTCCCCGGTCGTCGGCATCTCCCCAACGGCTGTCTCATCACTTCCGGGTCGCGCTTGTCACCCTTACGGGCGCGTGCGGACCCAGGCCTATATTTACCGGCGCTTGGAGCCTGGTTCCGCCTCTTCCATTCCTGCGCGCACCGGCGCACTTTCCTGCCCCTGCTCCATCCGGTCCGCCCCCCGGCTTCTCTCTCCTATCAGGTCTGACCCCTGGACCGCACCTCCGCTCCTCCCTTTCCCCTGATAGGTTCCAGCCCACTATTTAGCCTGGTCTCTCCATTTCCTCTTTGCTCTGCATAGCTTCTGTACCTTGGTGCTGTCTGCTTCTGCTTTGCTCTCTTGTGTTTCAGTCCGTTCCTGTTCCTCGATACTCTGCTGACCTCCCTGGATTTCGACCTTGGCTTTGGACTTGACCACGCTGCTCTCTGGAACCCCTTGGATTTGGCTTTGGACTCTCTACCTCGCTGTCTTCTATATCCCTTGGACTCGGCAAATGGACCCCTACTACGCAGCTCTCTCCACTCCTTGACCCAGGATTATGGACACTCTACCACGCTGATCTCCCATCACCTAGACCATTGGCTTATGGACTTAACCCTTCTATGCCGGAGTTGGCAAGTACTGAACTCTTTCTATTTTTGTTGCCTGGACCAGCTACGCTACTAACACACTCCGGCCGCGCCCCCGTTTACTGTTAGGTGTGGTATTTGTCCTTTCCACCTCAGTCCCGGGGTCTCGTCTGGCTTGTGGGCAGGCCAAGCATTACAAAATCTCAGACCAATAGAAAGCTGCAATGTCAACGGTTGTGTCTTTCTGTTGGAAAATCATTTAAATCTCCGTTAAAAAAAAGTAATTAAGCATTTCTCTGTATGCAGACCCAGCAATTCACTGAGTTGGGCTGTCTGCAGACAAATGCAGGGTCATGACAAAGGCTGGGGCGGCTAAGTACTTGGACAAATAGTGAGCAGGGAAGGGCTGATTATCAGGTCGGGGACGAGCTCTCAGCGGGGAAGATCCTTTGTTCCTCCAAAACGCGTAGAGTCATTGCCAGTATGTCACGCTGTGCTGCCCCCAGACCAGACTAACCCCCAGTACTGAGGTGGAGAGTGAGTAACCACGCACCCCAGTAGAGAGGGCATGCCCGGAGTGTGGATTTGGTAGCGTGGCCAAGGCCAGGGTTACAAGGGACTTGTCACAGTACTTGCCAGATCCGGACATAGAGAAGGTACCGTAGTGAAATCCGATGCTGAGGGTCAAGGGCAGGAGGGGTTCGAGTCGTAGGGGTCCGTGAGCCGAGTTCGAGGGGTTCGGGAGGTAAGCGAGGTTGAAAGGAAGCCAGGGTCAAGGAGTCAGAGAGGGTAGGAAGACAAGCCGGTTCGGTAACAAGATCTGAAACATAAGAAGGAGCTGGGCACAGAATCCAAAAGCACAAGGCAAATAAAGCTATGCAGAGGGAGGTTGTATTGGAGTCGCCGGGGTAATAAAGCGCAGAGAGTCAATCAGAGGAGGAGGCAGGGCAGAGGTGAGGCGAGGAGCCCTTTGTAATAGGGCAGGAGGTGACGAGCAGTTTTGTTGCAGGTGGACGGCAGGGAGGCGTGAGCCTGGGTTCTGAGACAGCCGGTGGGAGGAGCTACATGGCCAGTGTAGTGAATAAATTAGACTGTGTGACACGTGCTCGGTAAATGGAGCAAGCGCGTGCTCAGTGGTAGAGACGGTGGCGTATACGAGAGCCACAGGGGAGCGGGGGGGCGCTCCATGGTGCGAGGTAGGAGTGGAGGGAACCGCAGCTGAACGGGCAGGCAGGGATGGGCAGCACCGAGGGCGGCGTGTGCCCTGACTCCTGACAAAGTACACCACAGGCCTCACTCTGCCCTTATCTGACAGGAACCAGGAAAGTAAATAAAGAAGGAGGAACCAATCAGGATGTAGCAGAAGGATGACATCAGACCCAAATTGGAAGTTAATAGGAGAAAGCAGGATTGGATGCAGGTGTGTGTTCTGGGATTAGCTGCTGCACGATGTGCGTGCGCAGGGAGTATGGTCGTGGAGCGAGTGCGTTGCCAACAGGTGTAGACGCCGTGGCAACGTGACAAGAGCATGCCTCCATGGGTGCACTATTGGGTTGGCTATTGCTGCGTGACGCATCCGGGAGGCGGAGCCTAGAAGCGATCCTGACACTGGAGGACTTGATTTGGAGAAAGGCAGAATCAGATTTTTTCAATTGATCAGAAGTGATTTCGAGAAGTTACAAAAAGGTAGAAAATAAGAAAAAGTTTAACCTGAGCAAGAAAGAACACCAAGCAATTTTAGAACTGCAATCCAACAAGCAAATTGTGATAAAACAGGCCGATAAAGGAGGAGGGACAGTAATTATGTCCAAGGAATACAACTTGAATAAGGCCAATCGAATATTGGGGGATAAAACAACATATACAATTTTGGAAAGTAATCCAACAATTAATTTCCGAAAGATTCTAGAAAAATTACTCATAATGATGAAATCACTAGGGATAATTAATGATTTAGAATATCAATATTTGAACAAGTTCCCCAGACTCCTGATATTTAATTTTATCCCCAAAATTCACAAATGTTTAGATAAACCCACTATCAGTCCTATATATCCAGAATACACTCAATATCCCAAAACCTGTCAGAATATAATGATTTTTTCCTCCAACATTATGTAGTTGAACTTCCCTCTTATTTAAGGGACACTACGCAGGTTATTAATATTTTTGACCAAATGGATCGGGAAGAAAACTTTGTCTTTGTAACATGTGTCTTTATATCGCTCTATACGAGTATAAATTATGACAAAGGCTTGGAAGCATGAAAAATGGGACTGAACAAAGATGAGTCATTAAAAAAAGAATAAATAGACTTTCTGATCTCAAGTATAGATTATATTTTTAAAAATAATTACATTTGGTTTAACAAGCATTTTTACCTCCAACTGTGTGGCACGGCCATGGGATCAGGTTCGCGCCAAGTTACGCCAATCTTTTCATGGGGGCCTGGGAAGAGGACCATGTTTTGACAGGGGGCGTTCTAGGCGCGGACCTGGTCTGGTGGCACCGCTACATAGATGATGTAATTTTTATATTGAGAGGCACCCAGGAGAGTGCTATAGAATTTATCAACAATTTAAATTGCAATGACTGGAACTTGAAGTTCACATACGATCTCAGCAGAACAGAGATTCAGTTTCTGGATTTGCATTTGTATGTAGAGGAAAGTATAATAAAATGCAAAACCTACTTCAAGTCCATAGATTGCAATACTTATGTAGAAAAGACAAGTTGTCACATTAGGGACTGGTTAAATAACATTCCCTATGGGCAACTAAGGCGGGAAAAATAAATTGTACATCGGACAATATATGTCAGGAGCAATCTCTGGTTCTTGAAAAAATTGTTTTTTGGAGAAGAGATATGATCCTAACTTACTAGACAATTCAATGTTAAAAGTCAGTAAGTTACAAAGGAAAGATATCTTATTAACAAAAAAGTCTAAAAACAAACTGAAAAGGTTTGAGGGCGATTGGATCCCATTTGTAACACAGTATAGTACCCAGTCGGGGAAAATTAAAAATATTTTAAACAAGCACTGGAGAATCCTACAACAAGATCCACTTTTAGGGGAATTTTTTTTACCAGCGAGACCACAAATAATATTCTATAAGGCTCCCAATTTGAAGAAACAATTGGCACTGAGTGCCTTGAATGATAATCAAAATGTGAAACAAAATATAGATTGGAAACAAATGTGGCTTGAGAACAATCCAAATGTTTTTTTTTACATGCTTACATTGTAAAGCATATACATATGGAATTAACAGAGCTAAAGATTTTAATTCTAATATTACTGGAGAGGTGTTCTCAATAAGAAATTTGATACACTGCAACACTAACTTGTAGTTTATCTTTAACAATGCCTACAATATGTAGGCCGCATGATAAGATCCCTCAAAATAAGAATTTTTGAGCACATACGCAATATTAAAATAGGGCTAGAGACACACAACGTTTCCATCCATTTCAAGCTACATCATCAATTGGATCCAAGTGGTCTACGCTTCAAAGGCATAGACTTTGTTCCGAAACATTGGAGAGGAGGTGTAACAGGGACTTATCCCTGTTTGAGAGAAACTGCCTCTAAATCCAGCAGCGAGCTGGTTGATTGCACACAGGCAAACAACCAGACTCCACCTGGCTGATTAGGACTCTGAGAAAAGCCTGATGTGATAATCAGGAGAGAGATTCCTTAGCTCACATTTGGGCTGATAGAAGTAGAGCATAGAAGCCTGCACACAGACATTGTCTTGAGCGCAAAGGCTGTGCTGAGATCAAGACATCCAGACACCCAGAGTCCTATATTTCCTGGACACAGAGGACCCAGGAACATGCCAGAGACTGACATGGATGGCCACCTGCTTAAAGTACATCCTGAAACATTGGGGTGATAGGCTGGTAATGGGAATATCCCTCTAGTCTTGCAGATAGGGTCTGGGGAAGTAAGTTAGCCCTTACAAAGGGATAGTGGCTTGTTATTTTATTGTTTTTGCATGTTTTGTCTGGATAAAGGAACAAGCTCAATAAATCCAAGATATAATTTCACCCAAATCAGTCTCTATTATATGTACCTCTGCACACATCTCTTACAGGAGGGAACAGAGAAAAAGATCTGTCAAGAAGAGAGACCCTTTGGATCTATAGGCTTAAAACATTAAAACCATTAGGTTTGAATGTAGATTTTGAACGTAGCTCTTTCTTAAGTTGAAGTGCCTATTATTAATTGATTGGTTCCTTTGTAATGCAATGGGGTGTTTTAAAAGATATTTTAAAAGATATTTTATTAAGTATTTTACAATACATTTGCAATAAGTGTCTCAAAGGAAGTTTTTTTGAGGATTTGACCTTGCCCCCGGGATGTGTCCTGTGACGCATTAGGTGATGCCCCTCGTGCGTGCACTGCACGTGACAGCCGCAGTACTCCTGCCGGTACTGGACATAGGCTCCGCCCCGTAGCCTACTGTGATGCTCCTGTCTCTACAGGTTGGCGTCGAATGACCAGAAACACTCGAGGGGTTAATGCTAATTCTCTTCATTACTCCACAGCTGGGATACACTCCGCCCCTGCCTATTAGTACACAGTCTATGTGTGATGATTCACTGCCTGCAGCCTTCCTATTGGCTCTCTGTGCATTATATGCTCAGCCAGCTCCTAGGCAAATTGGCTGAGCATAAACTTATGTTTATGTACGTAGTGCTTGCCTCAAGCATCCTGCTGCCTTGCTGTTGTTCTGTGCATTCTGTCTTGCTCTCTTGTACCTTGACCTCAGCTTGTACCCGGACCTCTACCTTCTCTGACCCCTGGACCTCGGCTACGCACAATGACCATTCTGATCTCTCTACTCCTGGACCCCGGATATGCAAAACGACCATTTGACTTCTCCAACCCTAGACCACGGCGAATTTCACGACTAATCTGACCTCTCATACCCTGACCCAGCTACACGACTTCGACTCTGCAAACTGGATGCAGTTGCGTGGTTGTTGGTCGGTGTACTCATACTTCCCCACCTCAACCCTGCGGTCCTGTTTGTGGTGAACACCCATTACAATATGCTCAGCCCCACAAACATGGACCCCGCTGCAGTGGTTTGAGTCCTGCACATGCACTCTGACATGTTTAACCAAATAGGGAACCAGCTTGACCAGAATAGTCGGCGAATGGAGCAACGTCTACTTACAGAAAAAACTTTGACTGACCAGGCTAAAAGTTCCCATGTGGACCCTGTCTCCTCAGCTGTGTCTGCTCCCACAACTGTTCCCATGAATGGAGCCTTCGAACCCCGACTCCCTACACACAACCACTATGGCGGCGAACCTCTTGGTTGTCGTTGGTTTCTTAACCAGTGTTCTATTCAGTTTGAATTGATGCCGTCATGTTTTCTATCCCAGCGATCTAAGGTGACCTATGTCATATCCCTGCTAGTTGATGGCGCCTTGGTGTGGGCTTCACCCACCTGGACACAAAGGCTGGACCTCACGTGCGACATAGGCCGTTCACCAAGGAGTTCTGCAGCATTTTCGACACGCGTAACCGGCTGGAACGATGAGGCATTGGCGACAGCATTCTGGCAAGGTCTCTCCGAGAATCTTAAGGACGAACTTGCTGCGCAGGAATGCCCCACGGACCTGGAGGAGCTCATTGGCCTATGCATCTGAGTGGATTTAAGATTTTAGGAGAAAGGGACCGAGAGAAATCGATGCAAGCAAGGTATGGAGTCCTTCCTCTACCACTACACAGAGGTCCTGGACGCTCCTCTTCCGGATCTGGAAGAACCCATGCAGCTCGGAGGAACAAGCTATCGCCCAGTGAGAAACAACGCAGATGTTATGCTGGACTCTGCCTTTATTGTGGTAATGCTGGACACCAGGTAACTGCTTGCCCCCTGAAGTTGGGAAATGCCAAGTTCCCAGCGAGAACTGGTAGGCTCACACTGGGAACATTAGCTACGTCTCCTCCCAAGATGCCGACCAGGCTTTTGATACCTATCACCCTAACTGGTGACACCCTCAAGGCCACAACTCGGGCCTTTCTGGACTCTGGGTTAGGGGGAAATTTTATGAACCAGGGGTTCATGGAAAGAAACAAAATCCCTTTGGCACGTAAAAGACAACCGGTTGGGTTTGAGGCGATTGACGGTCGACCCTTACAACCCACCATTATTTGTCTTCAGACTATCCCTTTCCAGTTGCAGAAAGGAGAGGTTCATATTGAAAGGATCCAATTTGACGTCGATGTCATCCTAGGCCTCCCATGGCTTCAACTACATAACCATCGGATCGACTGGACAACAGAACAGCCTTTTCAATGGAGTTCATACTGCCTACAGAACTGCTCTATGCTGTCCAATGGTCTATGTGGGGTTTCAGTACCAGAGCAGGTAACTTCTCATCTGCCTCAAATCTACTCTGCATTTCTGGATATATTCAAGCATTCGAGAAGCTAAAAACAGCCTTTGTGTCAGCCCCGTGCTGGTGCATCCTGATCCAGGACTACCCTTCATGCTCGAGGTGGATGCTTCGGATGTTGGGGCTGGGGCCATCTTGTCCCAAAGGAAAACCCCACAAGCCAAGCTACACCCCGTGCGTTCTTTTTAAAAAAATTCTCGCCTGCCAAACAGAATTGGAAGATGGCCTTGGATGAATGGATGCATTTGCTCGAGGACACCAAAAATCCTGACGGACCATAAAAACCTCCTATACATCGAAGATGCTCATCGCTTGGGGTTGCGACAAGCTCGATAGTCCCTTTTTTTCTTTCACTTCAATTTCATTATTTCCAATCTACCAGGTTCTAAAAACGTGAAGGCAGACGCCCTCTCCAGCCAATTTCTTGTAGAAGACAGGGCTGAGGACTGACAGGAAACCATACTTCCCCCATCATCTCTGCCAACACATTTGATACTATTGAGGACATCACGAGAGCTCAGTCTGATATTCCGGAGGGTCTTGAAGTTCCAGAGGGACGTCTCTTCACCACACCAGCCTATCGGCAAAAGGTTTTGGAATGGGGTCATTCATCGAAAAGCTCTGGACATCCAGGTACAAGGAGAAATTTTGATCTTCTGGAAAGGACCTTTTGGTGGCCAGGGATGCGCAAGGACATTAAGGAATTTGTCACCGCATGTACCACTTGTGCCCAGAACAAAACTCCCCGTAACAGACATCCAGGGTTGCTACAACCCTTCCAATTCTGGATTGTCCATGGACTCATCTTTCCATGGACTTCATCGTGGAACTACCTATATCCAAAGGTAACAACACCATCCTGGTGGTGGTCGACCGGTTCTCTAAGCTGGCCCATTTCATTCCCCTCAGACCTTGATGTGCAATATGTAGCTTTTCTAGCATATGTGCTCTGGAGCTCTTGGATACAGTATGATGAATTTATTTAATGTCATTAACAAACCATCCTCAATATGAATCTCTCTAATACATGTTTTATTGTTTTTGCAAATTAAACAGGGGGGAGGGTATACACAAAGAGAAAAGGTAAGGGGAGGAAGGGGGGGGGGGAGAATTCCACAGTCTTTACACGTACATATATTTTCTTGTATTTAGAACTAAGGGTCTTCATCATTTAGGGCATCCTCTTGTATAGAAATGGGGATGAGGGGGGAGGAAGGGGGCAGGTCTTCAAGTCAACCCAGTCCTCCAGTGTTGGTCATACTGTTATAAATCAAGCAAGTAAACGGGTCAGTTTTTCCATGCGTTGTGGGTAATTCACTCCCCCTCCAGTGCAACGCAATTGCGCATCTGGTCACGGTCATTATATGTGCTAAGAGTTTGTTAGAACTCCTGCCCAGGGTCTGAAGCAGCCTATTTAATACAAAGGACCATGGATCTACAGCTGCAACTGCCAGTTGTAGACTGCTTGCCTTGAGAATTCTGCACTTAAACCCATCCCACACTGCGAGATTCCTGCAGCCAGACTAATGGCCCATCGGATTAACACAGTGTGGGTCCATGTTTTAATGGGACTCATGCTGTGTAAATCCTTCCGGACTTCGAGTCCCATTCAAACGCAGGTAAGGGGCCATCGCTGTATTAATCCGATGGGCCATTACATACTGCTGTGGACAATCTCACGAGTTTCTGTGAGATGGTCACAGATTTTCCTTGGCAAGCAGTCTAAAACCGGCAGTTGCATCTGTAGTTAGAATGGCAGTCATAGTACTATCTGAGATAATTTATGTACTCTGGTCCAAACCAGGGTCACTCAAGGGCAAGACCACCGCATATGCAGCATGCCTGACTGCTGATCGCAACACCTTGTGCAAAGAGTAGTGTTGCCAGGAAACATCCTCAAGAGATGCTTTGGTGTAAAATACCACCTGTACAAGAATTTGTATACATTCTCTTTAATCGTGGGGGTTTGCTCTTTTGCATAAGGTATACTCCAAGTCTATCTTTAGATGCATCCACTGGTTCTTTTTGGTCAAAGAAAATAAGAACTGGTGCACTTGATATTGATTCCTTTAACTGCTGAAAGGCTTGCTGATGCTCCGGGTGCCAATCCCCATACATATCTTTGCAAAGAAAATGTCTAAGAGGTGCAGTTACATTTGCTTCATCTCAAATGTACTGTGCTAGATATCTTGTCATACTTAACAATCTTTTCACTCATTTCCGTGATTGCTTTCACCTTGGCATTATCAGGCATTACACCATCTGCAGAAAAATGTGCCATGTGTAGTTACATTAGCGATTTGGTATTGAAGTTTCTCTGTGTTAAATTACGTGTGCAGTTTATGCGCCCTGTCCATTACTCTTAAGTATGGCATTATGCTCCTCTTTTGTGTTACTTGCAATAATCATGTCATCAGCTATTATATGAACACCATCAATGTCTCCAAAAGATTCAACATTTTTCTGCTGAAAACCATTACTAGCTGACTTTATGCCAAATGGAAGCCAATAAAAATTGTAATTACCCCAGGATGTATTAAAAGTACATATGTCAGAGAAGTAAAGAATGGTGGGTAGCCGTGGTATTTCTGCCATACATGATGAAGGACCCTGAGAGGTTCATAAGTTTGTTAGTCCATTAAGAGGTATCATATCACCTAATCCCTCTCCCTCCTTTTTTACTACTAGCTCAGCGGATACACTGTCAAGCTTTTTTTGCTAATAATTATCTTTCTCATCTAGGATTGTGAACAGTTTTTTCCCTGCTAGGTTGCTTTGGACATCTTTAGGTGTTAGAATGGAAAACAATGTGTTTTTTTAAAATAGCCTGATTGCGATCTTTGGGGTCCAAACACAGTTGAAAATGTCAATTTTTCATCTGAGTTATAACTAGACTATTTTTTAAAGGGTTTTTATTTATATTTTTAACTCTGTTACATTCTCTATGAAGGGGAAGACGCCACCGAATTTTGCTGCCGTCGGAAAAGGTAAGAGTCGAGGCCCCTCACATGACCCTGCACTGAAAATCCCAGCCGGCCCTGCAGTAACTTGGAGATTTCAGATCTCAACCCATATCTCGGAGATACATTGCCAAAACCCGTAGACTCAGGGTCAAACCCGGAGTGGTGGAAAACCTGGGGACAACCATATATTACTGGAGGTCTCGTGGGGTCTGTAAAAATGTGTACCTGGAAATTCTCCCGGCCCCTCCAACAAATTATTGAATGGTTCAAGTACAGTAGCTGATCTTTAGTGGTGGGTGCACTCTTAGGCTGTGTCCCCGCTGGCGCTGACCACGCTCATGCTTGAGAGTGGTGATGTCACCAACTCTTCAAGCATGAGCGTTCTGCTGTCCTGCACTAATTTTAGAGCAGGAGCGGGGGGCGTGGCTATGCAGGGAGGATGCACATCATTGGCTGGAGTGTGTGTGTGTAAATAAAACACTTTGTAACACTGGGAGCCTGTGATTCCACCTCTCTCTGCTTCCACCTCTCTCTGCTCAGCACCCCGCTTCCACCTCTTTCTACTTAGCTCCCTGCTTCCACCTCTCTCTGCTCAGCCCTCTGCTTCCACCTCTATGCTCAGCCCCCCGCTTCCACCTCTCTCTGCTCAGCCACCCGCTTCCACCTCTCTCTGCTCAGTCCTCTGCTTCCACCTCTTTCTGCTCAGCTCCCTGCTTCCACCTCTCTCTGCTCAGCCCCCCACTTCCACCTCTTTCTGTTTAGCCCCCCACTTCCACCTCTCTCTGCTCAGCCCTCTGCTTCCACCTTTCTCTGCTCAGCCCCCCGCTTCCACCTCTCTCTGCTCAGCCCCCCTGCTTCCACCTCTCTCTGCTCAGTCCCCAGCTTCCACCTCTCTCTGCTCAGCCCCCGCTTCTTCTCTCTGCTCAGTCCCCCGCTTCCCCTCTCTCTGCTCAGCAACCTGCTTCCACCTCTCTGCTCAGCCCCCCCGCTTCCACCTCTCTCTGCTCATCCCCCCCACTTCCACCTCTCTCTATACAGACTATACTGCCTCCCAATCCCCATTGGTCAGAGCGGGGTCATGTGACCCCGCTCTGCGCTCAAAAGACTCTTTCCCTTGTCTCCCCAAGCACGAGAGTGTGCGTGCCTGCGCATGAGTGCGGGTGCGCCGCGTGAGCATGGACGGGAGGATCAAGAGTCAAACAGGTAACCGCACCAAGCGTGGTCAACGCCAGCGGGGACTCAGCCTTACTGAGATCACAGACTTTTCTTACTAAATATTGCTGCAGACAGGCTTTCTTTCCTAAGAGAGAAACGTCTGAAACATAAAAATCTGAAGTCCAATATCTTGTGGTGAGCTTGTGTGTGTCATGTGGCAACCCCTTCAGGATTAATGCGTTCTCCACCATAAGCAATTAGAATAGTGTTTATGGGTTTTACTACATTAGCACATCAATCTGCATTTGAAACAGGATGTTAGTTGGCATGATGTTTGCCTTAGCTGAGCTCTAGTGTATAATTTAAAATGTATTTCTTTAATATCAGTATTGTTTATCATTAATAATCTTTTCTAGTTGTATAACTCTCTTTTCCGAGAGTTGCAACCAGCAGTGTCCATAACCGTGCTAGGTTTGCCATTGTTTGTTTTGGGAAACTCGGCCTTGCACATTTTGTCAAAATAATTTTTCTTTTTGCATTTGTTACACTGCACCATATGCAAGACATACTTTAGGGTGGTGTACAGCTGTGGCCACCTTTATCCTAGTGCGACCGTAGCGGCGCAACTCTGATAACCGTGGGCAGATGCAGTTTTTTTCCGGAATATGTTGCGATATTTTAGCGCTCGTAATATTAGCATTTTATTAGCGCTGTCTGCAATACTGCAATACCGTCTAAAAACTCAGGGGGGCATTCACGAGCTGTTGTCTTCAAAGTCTAATACTTTAGCAGTTCAACCTACAGTACGTCAGTACACAGTCTGTGTGTGTGCGCATGCAGTAATTGTAAATTTGCATATTTATAAATGCATGTGCAGTGCTGTATGTCTCATTTGAACATTGTTGAAATGCATAGGCATGTACTGTAACAGTATCACATTTCGGCATTTACAGCGCTCTCCCCTCGCTTGCCCCCACACACACACAGGCTAATTTACTGCATTGCAGTATTTCAACTTCTTATCTTATCTTATCTACAGTTCAGTACACCTCTCCCACACCATTCCTTTGAATGTGTGTCTTTCTGGTTTCAATCACATTCCTGCTTGATAGCTGATGATTACTGCGCATGCGTCTATAACTTCACCACTCCTGCTTGCTTGCAAAGTTCAAGAGTGAGTGACCAAAAAAAAAACCATCTTGATTTTATGATATTCAATCTGTGCTGTAGCTTTTGTCTGCGACACTGTGGGTTTGACGGCACATGGTTGATTTGTGTGCTTTTTATGTATTTGGGGGTGTGGTGTTCAAATTATTATGATGACCTGTCTGTTGAAAAGATGTCATGTCTTTGAACTACAGTACAGCTAATCCTTCATGCAGCTGTACCCTGTACCCCCCTCCCCCACGCACACACAAAAGGCTCGCTCAAGGATTTGAACCTCTTATCGACACCTCTCAAGAACCATTCCGTTTCTAAAGCTTGTCATTGTGCTTTTAATCGTCCCTAGCCGAGCATCACATCTCTGCGCCTGCGTGTAATCCTCTTTGGGATGGCCCCTTTTATTCTCCAACATCTCCGAATTTTTTGGGGATTTTTTTCCGAATGCCACGCACTTTAAACTTTAAATCTTTAAACCAACTAAGAAACGTCAGTCGCTGGCAAGCAGTGCGGCAGCTTCCAATAACGGTCCGACCGTCAGTGAAAACCTGGTGACCGGCAACCCTTGCTGTCTGTTCCCGCCTGGATACCTGCAGCTTGAGCCGGATTTCGCGTACAGATTTGAGCAAGCTTGCATGTACCTAAGCGATTTCCAGCCTCATCAGCTGACTACAGGTGTAGTAGTCCCGCTGTCACCTGTCAACGACGTGTATGATCAAGAATACGGGACTGGCAGTGGCTCGGCACCAGCTGATAGGGAAAGTCTATGGTGAGTAATGTTGCCGTATTTTATTCTGTTTTTTTTATTTTGAAAATATCAATGCGATTCAAAAGTCAAGCGATTCTCCTGTAAGCAATATCATTGGCTGAGCAGATTCTACAGTAGATACTGCACAATTGGTGAAAAGCTAGGCGCATGCGCATTGGAACCTTCTTGAAACGCATATGCGTGTCATCACTCGACGGTAGGTACATGCGCATGTGAACAGGAGACGCCCCCCGAGAAAATTATTGGTGGGACTGACTGTGGGAACTTATTTGGGGGACTGACTGACCATTACAGTAAAACGTTTACTTTTTTTTGTTCCTCAGAAAAGAAAACTTTGTCATCTCATGCGGAAAACGGCAAATGTAGGGATTTCGATGGATAATATCGCTTTGTGTTACAATGCCTGCACATTGCTGAATCTGATTTAAAAAAACACGTACCGGAGTCTACAGTTTAGTGGTTTAGTGGCAGTTGTTATTGATTAGGATAGAATACTGTCACTGAGAGCTTCATAGAAAACCTAAAACAGTATGCTGTTGTTTTCAGACCGTATACAATACTTTTTTATATATACTTTATAATAAACCCAAAAAAATAAAAAGTATGCATTTATTCTACATGTATTCCAGTACATATGTGTATTCTATACCCGTACAGCATGTATTGTTGTAATACTCTTGTGATGTACAGTACTGGGCATGCCTACAGTATAGAGTGCAGTATGCCTGGACAGTACTGTACATTCTAGAAACACTGTATTTTATTACAGTATAAAAGGAGACAATGGAACAATTTAAAACAAATCAACATTTTCTTTTATTGGTGAAGTACAAAATCATTTATTTACAAATACAATGTAAAAACATTTTACGTGTACAGCAATTCAAAACATCAACAGGTGTATGGTTTACTGCTAGTGAAAACATTTATGTACAGAAAGTCAAAACATTTACAGTCAGTCAGGCCTGCACAACTCCAGTCCTCGAGGGCCACAAACAGGCCAATTTTCAGCAAACCTTGAAAACCGGGCCTGTTTGCGGCCCTGGCGGGCTGGAATTGTGCAGGTATTGTGTACAGTAAGTAAAAACATTTCTTTATTAATACAAGTTAAAACACACAACATCTCTTTTCTTCTTGACATAATAAGGCTTACTGTATGTGTATTAAAACCTTTAGCCTTTGGGGTCAGCAGAAGGTTTTCTTTATTGGCCTTAGCCTGTTGCTTTGGCCTTGGCTTGGAAACGGCTGCCGCCTTTTGCTTTTTCTGTGTGACAGGCACGGCAGAGGCGAGTGGCTTCCTACGTCCGTAGAAACGGGGTTGATCCATGGAAGCAGATGGCACAATGCAGTATCTGGACAAGGGCAAGTTCAGATACAGATCATTGAGTGGGAGGCTATGCAAAGTGTGTAACCTTTTATGCATGGCGATGAGGTACAGGTGTTGAAAGTGGGCATACTCTAATGTGAGTCATTAACGTATAAATACACCATCCATTTGTGGATTCACTGCACATTGAATACACATCGACTAAACATCGAATATACATTCTTGTGTTTGTATTTCTTTCTATTTAAAACCAGAGACAGAACATAAAACACAGACAGAGCTCAGTGCACATCCAGTGAAACTTATACATGGTACAGTGCCTAAATATATATGTATAGATATCTATTAAATAAAATGGTCTTTTAGTTTAACATTTTGGCCAAATTGTTGCAAGCCCCTGAGCCACTACACGGCAGACCACATCTCAAGGGTCCCTAACATTAATATAAATTCTTAATAACCTGTGCATAACCAGGAAGAATGATTTATAATAAATCTGTCAAAATTAGTTGCATAGTTCTAAGTCTGATTGAAGCTTTTATTAACCTGTACATTACCAGGAAAAGCACTCGGTATGAGATTTGTCATAAACATACTGCAAGCAAGCAAGTTCCCCTGAGAGTGGGAGATGCTATGGAGTGAGCTTTTACCCATTCAAATGTGGGAGGGGGTGAGCTTCAATTAGGTAGGAGGTTGCCACCTCCAATCAGCTAAGACTAGCTGAACAAGAATTGAAAAACATACAGGACACCTACAAGCTCATTGTAAGGAATTGGGGGCCACGCCCTTGCGGCTTGACCCCTCCTTACCCACTACCTGTACTTAGGCACTGTACCGTGTATAAGTTTCACTGGATGTGCACTGAGCTCTGTCTGTGTTTTATGTTCGTTCTCTGGTTTTAAATATATATTGCCATGCTCAGTAGCACTCATCTGTGACACTTATATGCTTATATTTATATGTTGTGGTTATTTTGTGGGTTCAATATGAGCTTGTAGGTGTCCTGTATGTTTTTTATTTCTTTCTACTCGCAGCAGTGCCTGTTAAAAAGACTTCAAAGGATTTCAGCATGAGAATTAAGGAGATGTACACGAGCGGACACCGAATTGCAGATATCCAACGCTGGTTAGCTGCTTCTGGCCTCGTTGTGTCATCAACCACCGTGTGCTATCATGCACATGGAAAAACCAAACAACGCACGAGGACACCAACGGTAACTAACGCGTAGGTATATTTATATATCTATATAATACAGTATATCTATTGTTTATATTGCTGCATATTAATAGAACTATATATTGTGTAGATCTATCTCATTTTATAGTTATTTCGGTATATTTATATAACTACAGTATATCTATTGTTTATATTGCTGCATATTAATAGAACAATATATTGTGTAGATCTATCAAATTTTATGGTTATTTCGGTATATTTATATAACTACAGTATATTTATTGTTTATATTGCTGCATATTAATAGAACAATATATTGTGTAGATCTATCAAATTTTACAGTTATTTCGGTATATTTATATAACTACAGTATATCTATTGTTTATATTGCTGCATATTAATAGAACTATATATTGTGTAGATTTATCTAATTTTATAGTTATTTCGTTATATTTATATAACTACAGTATATCTATTGTTTATATTGCTGCATATTAATAGAACTACAGTATATATTGTGTAGATCTATCTAATTTTATACTATTTTTACTGTAAATGATGTGCTGTACTTGTGGCCTACGGCACTGTAACTTACCGGATTGTTGTTTTTCTGTACATTGTAGGGAGACAACTCTTCTGGTCGACAAAATAAGTGAAGAGAATGATGTGAAGAGTACTTTAAGGGTCAAATACACTCTGCAGCAAAATCACAACCTCACTGTATCCGAGACCAGCATAAAGGAGATGAGACGCAGAATTGGATGGAAATATGGACGTGTGAGGTTAGTACTGGACAGTACAGGAGGTAAAAGTGTTGTTTAAGAAACTGTACTGTACCTATAAAATTATTCCTTGTCATTACAAAGCGTACCCTATGATAAGGGACGTTAACAAGATCAAGAGAGTGGTCCAGGCCCAGGCATGGATCGCCAATGGAGAAACTTTCCAGGATTGCATCTTCACTGATGAGTCTACTGTTTCGCTGGAGAGATTTGCCACCCTTGCATTCCACAAAAACGGTCGCATATCTATGAAGCTGCGTCCAAAATACCCAGTGAAGCTGCATGTGTGGGGTGCCATCTCTAGGTGTGGACCAGGATGCATCGTCATCTTTGAAGGTACAGTAAAATGTATGTCACACGCTTTTGCCTTACGCATTGTACTGTACTACTGTGCAGTTTTTTGAGCACTTTTCTTTTCTTGTTATAGGAATCATGAATAAAGCTTTCTTCCAAGAGAAAATTGTGCCTAAGATTATGGAATACATCACACGTGAGTTCCCGGATGGTCACCGTTTCTACCAGGACAACGATCCGAAGCACACCGCGTCAACAGCGCATATCCTTGAGCGCGGTATCAACTGGGTGAAGATGCCAGCGGAGTAAGTGCGGTAACCGTGTCTCATTTTTTTCCACTGTTTTTACTGTGTACTGTATCTCTTTAACTAATTATTCTTTTTTTCCCCCTCCAATGACAGATCGCCAGACTTCAATCCTATCGAAATGGTCTGGCATCAGCTGAAGGACCATATCCGAAAGTCGTGAAACCCTCCATAAAGGATGAGTTGGCGCAAGGCATACTGAGTTTTTGGAACGATGTACTCACCGTGGAATGATGCAATAAATATATTGACCATATTGTGACTGTGTTGCCCATTGTGATCGCGCGTAATGGGCAAGCATCAGGAAGGTAGTATGGTATAGTACTGTACTGTAGTATTGTAAGTACAGTATGATACAGGTAAGTATGGCACAGATTTTTTTTCCCTAAGAGAGCAGCACCAGCCATCTGGTAACAAAGTATTTAACAGTAGTCACAGTATACAGTAGTTCCAGTATAGACTAGTTTGACAGTACTAACTGCATACTGTTGTCCAATATGGAGTAGCTATACAGTACACAATGCCATCATACAGTATGCACCTAACTGCTCAATGTTTTTCTTTCCAGAGAGAGCAGCACAAGCCATCTGGTTACAAAGTATTTAACAGTAGTCACAGTATACAGTAGTTCCAGTATAGACTCGTTTGACAGTACTATACAGCACACAATGCCATAATACAGTATGCACATAACTGCACTCATTTTTTGTTTTATTGTCTTTTCAGAAAAAAGGATGGACTGGGGGAGAGGGGGGATATCGTGTAAAGTTTGTGAACTGTTTGTACAGTTAAGTGTACAGTATCTGCAGTCATGATGTACACAAAACCTCTCCTCTCTCAATGAACTACTGTACTGTACACAGAATGAGGAAGAAGATAAAGACGGAAAAATATTATTATATATATATTATTATATATTATTAATTAATATTATTATCAATGTGCATTATTCATGATTTTCCACCGGCCCTCAATTTTCATCTGACAGAAGAACTGAATAAAGACTGCATTTTGTATTATTCATGATTATTTGTATATTTTTATTTTTTGTTCCTGACAAAATAAAATAAATATTTCTTTACATTCATGATAATCATAATCATTGACCCCGCCCCCCTACACCAAAGAAAAAGAAAGAATGACAAAAAGTGGTAATTTACTGCATCAATAACATGATTCAGATAACATATTTTTAAACTCTCAATTTCACAGTGCAGTGCAAATCAGATTTACATATCAAATTTGAGAAGGGATTATCGCAAGCGTTACCGTAAACAAAGCTTCAAAGGGTTGGGGGGGGGGGGTGGATGGGTGAGTCATGCACAGTAATCATCAGCTAGCTCCCTTCCCAAAGAGGATTACAGAGAGGTGACTCAAAGCCAACAATAGGAAAATTAGGCATGCAGGCGCAGAGAGGTGATGCTTGGCTAGGGACGGAATGGCTCTGGAGAGGTGTGGATAAGAGGTTCAAATCCTTGAGTGAGCCTTGTGTGTGTGCGTGGGGGAGGGGGGTACAGGGTAAAGCTGCATGAAGGATTAGCTGTACTGCATTTCAAAGAAATGGCATATTTTCAAAAGGCAGGTCATCATAACAATGTGATCCCTACACCCCCAAATACATAAACAGCACACAAATCAACCATGTGCAGTCAAACGCACAGTGTCACAGTCAAAAGCTACAGCACATATTGATTATCGTAATATCAAGATGGTTTAGGCAGGCTTGTGGAAAAAATAAAAATAAAAAATGAGGAGAAAAAAAATATTTTTTTTTTGGTCACTCACTCTTGAACTTCTCAAACAAGCAGTGGTGAACTTACAGATGCATGCGCAGTAATCATCAGCTATCAAGCAGGAATGTGATTGAAACCAGAGAGACACACATTCAAAGGAATGGTGTGGGAGAGGTGCACTGTACTGTAGATAAGATAAGAAGTTGAAATACTGCAGTGCAGTAAATTATCCTGTGTGTGTGCTGGGGCGAGAGAGGGGAGAGCGCTGTATATGCCTAAATGTGATACTGTTACAGTACTGTACACGCCTATGCATTTCAACGATTTTCAAATGAGACATACAGCACTGCAAATGCATGTATAAATATGCAAATTTACAATTACTGCATGCGCACACGCAGACTGTGTACTGACGAAGGTTGAACTGCTAAAGTATTAGACTTCGAAGACAACAGCTCGCGAACGCCCCCCCTGAGTTTTTAGACGGTATTGCAGACAGCGATAATAAAATGCTAATATTACGAGCGCTAAAATACCACAATACACTCCGGACAAAAAAAAATGCATCTGCGGCTGCACTAGGGTAAAGGCGGCCGCAGCTGTAGCTGATGGTTACTGCACATGCATCTATAACTTCACCACTGCTGCTTGCTTGCGAAGTTCAAGAGTGAGTGACCAAAAAAAAAACAACATTTTTTCTCGTCATTTTTTATTTTTTCCCCAAGCTTGCCTAAACCATTTTGATATTACGATATTCAATCTGTGCTGTAGCTTTTGACTGCGACACTGTGTATTTGACTGCACGTGGTTGATTTGTGTGCTTTTTATGTATTTAGGGGTGTGGCGTTCAAATTATTATGATGACCTGCCTTTTGAAAATATGTCATTTCTTTTAACTACAGTACAGCTAATCCTTCATGCAGCTGTACCCTGTACCCCCCTCCCCCACTCACACACACAAGGCTCGCTCAAGGATTTGAACCTCTTATCGACACCTCTCCAGAACCATTCCGTTTCTAAAGCTTGTCATTGTGCTTTTAATCATCCTTAGCCGAGCATCACCTCTCTGCACCTGCGTGTAATCCTCAAAACCATTCATTAATTTTCCTATTATTGGCTTTGAGTCACCTCTCTGTAATCCTCTTTGGGAAGGGATCTAGCTGATGATTACTGCGCGTGACTCACCCATCCACACCCCAACCCCTTGAGGCTTTGTTTACGGTAATGCTTGTGATAATCCCTTCTCGAATTTGATACTGCACCGACACACTTTATTCGAGCAAATACCCAGTATGTACCTGGCAGATACCTGGAATGCGCCGCTCCTCACCTCTGACAAGCCCCGTTGCGTTTGCCTTCCCAGCCTGGGTTCATGCCTGGCTGACGGGTGGCTGATCTGTTAAATGATAATGATTAGGATTTAATAGGCTGCAATGCTTCGCGTGTCTACCAGATGGCATAAATTCATGAATTGTAATGCAGTATATATATATATATACTGTGCAGTATTGCAGCCAGCGGGAATAAAATGCTTCAATCCCTGCCTGAAAAATAACCCAATGCACTCGGGCAGAAAACAGTCACAAACCTCAATACACCCGGGTATACCCGAATTCGTGGGACTAGCCGAGCTCGAATAAAGTGTGTCGCCAGTGTATGTAAATCTGATTTGCACAGCACTGTGAAATTGAGAGTTAAAAAAAACATAATCTGATTCATGTTTTTGGTGCAGTAAATTACCACTTTTTGTCATTCTTTCTTTTTCTTTGGTGTAGGGGGTGGGCGGGGGTCAATGATTATGATTATCATGAATGTAAAGAAATATTTATTTTATTTTATCAGGAAAAAAATACAAATATACAAATAATCATGAATAATACAAACTGCAGTCTTTATTCAGTTCTTCTGTCAGTTGAAAATTGTGGGCCGGTGGATAATCATGAATAATGCACATTGATAATAATATTAATTAATAATATATCATATATAATAATATATATATAATAATATAATTTTTTCTGTCTTTATCTTCTTCCTCATTCTGTGTACAGTACAGTAGTTCATTGAGAGAGGATTGGTTTTGTGTACATCATGACTGCAGTTTAGATACTGTACACTTAACTGTACAAACAGTTCACAAACTTTACACGATACCCCCCTCTCCCCCAGTCTGAAAAGACAAGAAAAGAAAAAATTAGTGCAGTTATATGCATACTTTATAATGGCATTGTGTACTGTATAGTTACTCCATATTGGACTACAGTATGCAGTTAGTACTGTCAAACTAGTCTATACTGGAACTACTGTATACTGTGACTGCTGTTAAATACTTTGTAACCAGATGGCTAGTGCTGCTCTCTTAGGAAAGGAAAAATCTGTGCCATATTTACCTGTATCATACAGTACTGTACTTGGTGTGCCTGTACTTACCATACTACAGTACAGTACTATACCATACTACCTTCCTGATGCTTGCCCATTATGCGCCATCACAATGGGCAACACAGTCTCAATATGGTCAATATATTTATTGCATCATTCCACGGTGAGTACATCGTTCCAAAAACTCATTATGCCTTGCGCCAACTCATCCTTTATGGAGGGTTTCACGACTTTTCAGATATGATCCTTCAGCTGAGGCCAGACCATTTCGATAGGATTGAAGTCTGGCGATCTGTCATTGGAGGGGGAATAAAAGGACAATTAGTTAAAGAGATACAGTACATTACACAGTCAAAAATGGGAAAAAATGAGACACGGTTACCGCACTTACTCTGCTGGCATCTTCACCCAGTTGATACCGCGCTCAAGAATATGCGCTGTATACGCGGTATGCTTCGGATCGTTGTCCTGGTAGAAACGGTGACCATCCGGGAACTCACATGTGATGTATTCCACAATCTCAGGCTCAATTTGCTCTTGGAAGAAAGCTTTATTCATGATTGCTATAACAAGAAAAGAAAAGTGCTCAAAAAACTGCACAATAGTACAGTACAGTGCATAAGGCAAAAGCGTGTGACTTATTTTACCTTCAAAGATGACGATGCATCCAGGTCCACACCTAGAGATGGCACCCCACACTGGGTGTTTTGGACGCAGCTTCATAGATATGCAACCTTTTTTGTGGAATGCAAAGGTGGCAAATCTCTCCAGCGATACAGTAGACTCGTCAGTGAAGATGCAATCCTGGAAGGTTTCTCCACTGTCGATCCATGCCTGGGCCTGGACCACTCTCTTGATCTTGTTAACGTCCCTTATCATAGGGTACACTCTGTAGTGACAAGGAATAATTTTATACAGTACAGTTTCTTAAACAACACTTTAACCTCCTGTACTGTCCAGTACTAACCTCACACGTTCATATTTCCATCCAATTCTGCATCTCATCTTCTTTATGCTGGTCTCGGATACAGTGAGGTTGTGATTTTGCTGCATAGTGTATTTGACCCTTAAGGCACTCTTCTCATCATTCTCTTCACTTATATTGTTGACCAGAAGAGTTGTCTCCCTAGAGTGTACAGAAAAACAACAATCCGGTAAGTTACAGTGCAGTAGGCCACAAGTACAGCACATCATTTACAGTAAAAAATAGTATAAAATTAGATAGATCTATACTATATAGTTCTATTAATATGCAGCAATATAAACAATAATAGATATACTGTATTATATACTGTAGTTATATAAATATACCGAAATAACTATAAAATTAGATAGATCTATACTATATAGTTATATTAGTATGCATCAATATAAACAATAATAGATTCTGTCTTGGCCGCCTTTTTTCTAAAGCTTACCCGGATAAATGCGCGGCTTTTCTCCGTTTTGTATTGCAGTTTCCTGCGCGGCGGCCGCATCAGCAGATAAGCGCTAATGGCGCTTATCATTGAAAGCGCCCGAGGTGCGGGAAACTGGCCAAAAAGAAGCCGCGCGCATCCACAGTTTTAAAATTCCCGCGGTGGCGGCCGCGTTAGGATACTGGCGGCCGCCACTGTATACTGTATTATATAGTTATATAAATATACTTACGCGTTAGTTACCGTTGGTGTTCTCGTGCGTTGTTTGGTTTTTCCGTGTGCATGATAGCACACGGTGGTTGATGGCACAACGAGGCCAGAAGCAGCTAACCAGCGTTGGACATCTGCAATTCGTTGTCCGCTTGTGTACATCTCCTTAATTTTCATGCTGAGATCCTTTGAAAAAATTTTAACAAGCATTGCTGCGAGTAGAAAGAAATACAAACACAAGAATGTATATTCGATGTTCTGGTCGATTAACATCATTTAGAAGAGATTAAGACAGGGGGGTTCTAAAAATATGTTTTCTTTGTTAATATATATTTTAAGTTTATTGATTTTAATAATGTTATGTGTTTGTATTTCACAGCACACTACGTGTTCACCCTCTGCTGCGCATAATTCTGCGCTCTGGCTTTTTATTCTCCCACCCCGCACTTAGGGTATTCTGTGAGCATCTGACGCGACGGTAGGTATTGTGCAAGCGCACTCCACCGATGGTCCAGAGGTCACTGTGTCTGCTCCCACTGCGGGGAGGGACTAGTGTCTTGCAGAGCGCAGATAGCGCGCTCACATAGAGCCCCAGTGAGGTATACAGTAAGGCCATTTGATGACACGCTCTCCCCACGCCCCACGGCCTCCATTGACATTGAGGACTCTCCCTCATTTGGTTACTGCGCAAGCGTGTACTACTGGGGGTTGCTAGACCACGCATGTCTCCGGATTGGTAGTTGGGGGCAGAGTTAGTCACTGTCGTCTCTGTGTCTGAATATACTGATTAGGTGTAGAAGACCATTAGCAATCAAAGTGGGTGGACCGCATGTGAGCTGTGAGTATTGGCTGGTTATGTCAGTTTGTGTCTATATATATGTTAATAAAGTTGTGATATGTATACCTTGAGAAAGCGCTCTGTGAAGCGTGACACGTTGGTAGGGCTCTCCATTGCCCTGTTTTTCCATGACCAATAAATAATCTTTTTATGGGATACGCACCCTCCTTTCTACTTTTTTGATACCTACAGTAGTGCTCTTCAAGTTTTTCTCCTTTTCTACTAGCCTACCCCTTGGACGGAAGCACACCTGGGGACCCTCACCTTTGGATCGCATGGACTGTGCAGCACTCAGAGTGAGTCAATCGCTTGCTACATGTTTTCCTGTTCAGGACTTTATTAAGACATTTGGTACGTTATAGGGTGTTATAATGCTCAATCTTCCTGGTGTTATTGTTAACAACAGTGTCACTTATTAGTGAGCTTACCATCCGGGACTGCAACCCAGTACCTGTCTTCTATCAAGTTTATGTTTAGGGGGCCCCCCCACAAGTATCTGGTTATTCATTCATTCATTTATCCTACTGTTGGGGTCTTTAGCATTACGCAGTCACATGGTCGGGCCCCAAGCTTGAAATGAATGAGCTCCAGCTCCGGAGACCACCTGCTTCCATACTGGTCAAAATAAAATTAAAGCCGCACGATCACCTGTTAGAGGTTTCAGTCTCACTCTTACTGCACATCTCTTACAGGCAGGTGCAGCCGGCGGGGGTGGGTAAAGGGGGTATTTGGCCCATGGTGAGTGTTTCTGGCTACTGGGTGTGTAGCGGGAGGGGTTAACCCCTTCATTAGCTTAGCGGTACTAACCACTATTAATGAAGGGGTTAACTCCTCCCGTAACCCCCCACGCAAGGCCTAAACACCCACCATGGGCCAAATACCACCTTCACCGACCCCAGCAACCCACAATAAAGCGGGCACTGGCAGTTAACCCCTGCATTGCCTTAGGGTTAGTCACTAAAGTAATGAAGCTGGCTAGAAATCTATTTTTATTGCATTGGATACTTCTGGCATCAATCCGATGCAGTAAAAATGCATTTTTTTCTAAGTCCTGCTCTCAGATCCCATCTCGTCACCCTTAAGCTGGCGAAGTAAATCTTTGATAAACTCGCAATTCCAGAGCTTCGATAATCTCTTTGGAACCAGAATAGTTACTTTGTGATAGAATGCAAGTTTGAGCTTTTTCGCAGCTCCCGTGTGATATGTTTGGCCAAGAGCGCAAAAAATCGCAAAAAAATGCCTTTCTGAATAGTTACTTAGCAAAATTTTGCGGTAGCTGTCCAAAATCCTCGATGAGTTGGTTATCAAAGCTACTAGAATTCTAGATATGTACACATTTAGGGGCCTATTCTAGTAGCTTCGATAAGTAACTCATTGAGCAATTTGGGCACTTCTCGAACGAGTTGGCAAGTGTAGTTATTCAGAAGTGCTTCTCCGCAAGCGGTAGCCCTGCCGCACAGACAAACCGTGCCGGCAGCGCAAAAAATGCTCAAACTCGCATTTCTAGAGATATCACGCTATTCCGGTAGCTTCGATATGCACATTGTGGCTGCAACTTGCAAGCAGCTCGCAGTTTCTGATGGAATCCACGATGTGACTTAGAAAAAAATATATATTTTTACTGCATCGGATTGAAGCCGGGAGTCTCCTGAGCTGACAAACATTAATTCCAGCTCCGGAGACACCCTGCTTCCATCATATGTAATAAAAATAAATTTACATGATGCTTCATTACCTTAGCGGCTAACCGCTAAGGGAATGAAAGGGTTAAATACCAGTGCCTGGTTTATTGGGGCTAGAGGGCATGGGTGAAGGTGCTATGTAGCCTGTGTTGGCTGTTTATGCGTACCGGGAGGGTTTCTGGAGGAGTTAACCCTTTCGTTACCATGGCGGTTACTACAGCTACCCACCCGGTATGCATAAACACCCACCATGGGCTATATACCAACTTCACCTACCTCCTTCACCTCACCTTCACTACCAAACATTAGAACACAATGCAAACCCCAATACTTGCCAATTCATCCATTGATTGCAAGTGCGGTTACCTATGCCCTCAATGGGAGCAAAGATAACCCCAATGACAATGAAACCAAGGCGCGAACATTTGAGCCTGTGAATAAATGCCACATTCGCTGTGAAATTGACTGTCTGCAAACAATTCATACCACCAGATTCATCTATCTCCGTTAAGGGTTAAAGCAACTGAGCAAGACTTACTCCCCCCCCCCAGTTACTTGAATGTGTGTTGATGCCGTTCAGGTGAATAACCCCCATTGTGAGTCACTTTATGCTTCTAATCCACTTGAAACCCTTCAGTGCCAGAGGATCCTGCCACTTCTGTTGCACTTCTTGATCATGTGGCCATTTGTTCTGCCAGACCTGGGGGAGCCTGATCCAGTTGGTGGCAGGAGATAGCATGGGACAGAGGTGGCAAACTTGCGCATGTCCTTGGCAATTCCAGATTTCCCAGAGACCTGGCTTTCCATACCGGCTTCGCTCTGATTGGCTACTGAGAAAGTTCCCATGCTGTGATTGGTTGCATTATTTTGTGAATGAAGCTCAGAATTACTATAAGAAGCCGTGAGCCAATCAAATTGTAGATCTCCAGTAGTAAGAGCGCGGGTGGGCTTTTCAAAGTTGTTCCTTCGCAAAAAGCAACTGGCTTCGATTTTGAGCCTGAAAAGCCTGCCTGAAATATTCTAAGTCCCACTTTTTGCACCCAAGTTCTAATAATCGAACGTAGCGGTCATGGCTGGGGTTGGTAGCCGATTTTAGTTCCAGGAGTTTGGTACTAACACCGTTCAAGAAAAGTCCAAGTTCTCACAAGAGAAGGGAGCGGTGGCGTGTGGAACTTGACACCGATTTGGGAACCAGAGGATTTCGAGCTAAGTCCCGGTCAGGGGAAAACTCTTATTTAGAGTTCCCTGCACATAGGAGAGTCTAGTTTTCAACCCCCAGACCCACTGTACGTGTGCTTTTTGTCTGTATTTTGTGTTTCACTGTGTGTAAGCGATTTTTAGCGCATAAACTACAATTTATTTCACTATCCTGTTTTGCTCAATGAATGATCCTGGTAAAAAGGTATAAACTGCCTGGTCTCCTTTGACAATATCATCCAGGGGAACCCCCACATCAGTTAAGATCTAGGCCTGTTAGTTGTATTTCTGTGATCACGTTTGTACTGCGTGAAGTACTGAGTATACTAGTTGGTTCAGCCGCAGTTGAAGGTCTGTTAATTTTCTGTGCTGGACAAATCTAAAAAGAAACACATTCAGGAAGCCAGCCAACAGCCCAGCTATGGAAAATGGGGGAGTCCAGCTAAACTAGTACTTTCATAATAAGCATATTACAGCAAAAGCAACTTATTTTCAGACATTTTAATGAGAGACAAAAAGTTAACCCAATACACACCTAGGCCATCAGAAACACAAAACGCCATTCTCCTTACAGGATCCTACTAGTGACGAAGGTTTCAACAGTTTAGAATGCCAGGAAGCTGGTCCCCCATTATGTGCTTGAAAGTCCTGTCTAGACGACTGGGAAGGTGTGTGTGTGTTTCAGTTTGAGGCAAAAGTTATTTAATTAAGCCTTCGTTTTGAAATTTTTTGGGACTTTGCGCATAAGCAAGCTAGTTTGCGCAACCAAATGGGGATGGGGTAATTTGTTAGTTGACAATGTGGTTCATGGAGCTTGGTTCCTTGGCTTTTGATGCGTCATACAAAATTTGACCAGCTGAACCGTAGTGCTTTGGTCACGTAGAGGGGCTTGTTTAATAGCCCGATATGCCTGGCCATGAGAATAGTGTGTACATGGAGGTTAGACCTCCTATCCTGAGCACATTGTTTGTACATGCCAGTGGTGAGGCCCTACTTGGCTTTCAATTGCAGTGAGCAGTCCAATTATGCCTAGCGAGTTTTGGGTTTGACAGTTCCCAGTTTGGCACCCTCTCCTTCCGCATAGGGGTGGCAACTGAGGCAGCTCTGGCTGGTTTAGGAGCGGACGTAATACAAAGTATCTGGCATTGGGAGTTGAACCGCTACTGTAGCTATGGTAAGATGGCTGTAGTTTAGGTGTTGTTTTTCTTATTTTCACCTCTGACATATTTATGTTATGTTGCCGCGTGCACATGGATAATCAGAGATTTGTTCGTTCATTGGGCAGAAAAGCGTGCCGCTTTTTACATATTTTTTATATATATACAATGTAATAAATAAATTACTTATTGGAGATATATATATATATTGTGGTGCCGTCACTGTCCTCTAGGTGTTGAATGGAGCAGCTATTGGACTTTTCACCACAGAGATTTTTTCACCACAGAGACTTTTTCACCACAGAGAGTTAATCCTCTCTGGCATGACTGCTCACCTGCTGGCTGATTAATCAGGTAGTGCCTTAAGAGTATGGAAGCAGCAAGGCACTGAGAGACAATTTTCCACAGAGAAGGGGGGAGACAGAGGATCTTCCCAGCAACCAGGAGCTGGCTAAAGAAGTGTGAGACACTGCTGAGAGACACTGCTGAGAGAGCTGTGCTGAAGCTGTGACGGCTGATTACAGAGGAACACAGGAGTTTCCCTGAGCTCCCGTGGGGTGGAATTCCAAAGAGAAGAAGGGAGGACGATAGACTGTGCTGAAGCAGGGACATCACCAGATGGACTAAGATAAGCACAACCCTTTCTATTGTTTACAAAGACTGCTGTTACCTTATTGCTTATGCTAGGGCATGTTTTGGGCTGACAACTGGCTTAGCTGGCAGCCGGGTTAGTAAGGGTTGGAGCCGAGAAGTCAGTTAGCTTTCCTAATGGAAATAGGAATGATTTTATTATTTGGTTTTTCTTAAAAGGACGGTTGGCCTATTCATATTATTTATCCCTGTAAATAAACCCCAAGTATAAAGATATACAGTGTTTCCTGCCTCATTTGGGATAAAAGAGACTGCAATGTGGTGTCAGCATCACAATATGGTGGAGAATGCGGGCAGTCCCTAAGGCACCAAGCAGCGGAAACTGTGGGTTTGAAGATAAATGCGGGGATTTAAAATGGCCACCCAACTGAAGTAAAAAGCAAGCAAGGCCTGTCCCACTATGAGTGATCAGTTGTGCTTACAGCAAAGTGTGGATGCAATAGCACCCAGAGGTCAGAAGATATGTTAAGGTGCTGAACTCAAGCAGAAGAAGAAAAAAAATTCTGAAGAAAGTGTAAAGTTTGCCGGTCGGGTATGAAAAGGATTGCAGTGCTGTATGTAAAGTTGATGCTTTTTGCTGAAGCGAGTGAAATTGCAGCTAGCAAGTGCTGTGTGTAAATGAAATAGCGCCTCCAGTAGTTCAAGTTGAAGAATTCACCTAAAGGTAGAAAATGGAGGATACAATGTGTTTCATGTGTAATATGCCTGGCCACACAAAACAATGTCTTTTCAGGAATGGGTATCCTGGCGTGGTCCCGCAAAAGGAGCCGCACCAGAGATGTTTATGGTGTGAAAAGCTGAACCATACCAAAGACTGTCCCTTCAGGCAGGATGGTGATGACGATGATGATGATGACGGTGATAATGAGAGAGAGTATGTGCTCAGTACTACTGATGTCTCTGGAGCTAATAAAACAAAAAGAAAGAAGAAGAAAAAGAAACCTGTTCCTCAAGTCACAGAGGAAGTGACCGAACCACCTGAATCTGCGCTGTCAGGACATATGTCCGAAAGGCGCCGAGATGTGCTGCAGACCAGAGTGACCGGCAGAATTGTCATGGGAACGGTGGCAAATGAAAAGGAGGAGCAAAGGGATGCCGAATCCTTGATCCAGGATAAAGAGGCTTTAATTTCTGAACTCCAAACTGCCCGCCATGATTATGAAGTCCTGTTGCAGGGATTGATGAAGGAGCGAGAATCTAACAATAAGGAGCGAGAAGTGAACGCCGAGTTACAGAGGTGTATACTCCCAGCTTTACAAGGGTACGCGGCTTTGGAGAAAACAGAGCGTCTCTTACGGAGTGAGTTGGAGGAGGTGACGACTATTCTGGAAAATGCCAACGCCTCAATTGCTACCATGGAGGAAAAGCAGAACAAATCGGACAAACTGATTGCTAACCTCAAACAGAAATATGGGAAGGCTCCACAAGAGGTTCACGCTCTCAGCACAGAGGTGGAACACTCACACCAAGAGGGCCACAGTCTAAACACAGAGCTGGATATGTTGAAGGAAACCCACGAGAATGCCCTGAGGGATTTAGAGACTGTAAAGAAGGAGAATGTAAGTCTGACACAGAAAAATTCAGACTTGACTGATCAAATCAGTAAAGGTGATAAGAAGCTCCACCAAGCAGGGAAAGTGGAGAAGCAATTGATCCAGGAAAAGCTAGAGGTGCAGGAAGCACTGCAGACTGCAGAGAGGATGCAATGTGTCTCTCTGGAGCAGTACACACAGGCAACGCACTTATGGCAGAGCCAGCTGCAAGAGCTACATGCAAGTCTGCAAGCGGCCAAGGAGAAGCAGCAAGTGCTACAGGAACGGCTGAGTACCCAGTATGTCCCCACAGAACAGCATGAGGAGCTGAGGGCCACGCTGTACGCCACAAGAGCATCGCTAGGGGCAGAGCTGGGAAGCCAGGTGATTCTGTATGAGAGGGAGTGCGAGAAGGTCCAGAGACTGGAGCAAGAGCTGGAGAAGCAGAGAGGCAACTCCATCTCCATGAGTCAGTATGCCAAGGAGAAAGAAGCCTGGAAGACAGAAGCAACGGCGATACTGGCGACAAAACTGCAGAGCTCCAAAAGATGAAAGAGGCGCTGACGCAGGCCCAGAGCAAGCACCAGGAAGAGGTGAAGGCCCTGAGAGGGGACTTGCAGGATCAAATTGAAGAGCTGCAAACGCAGGTTGCTGAGCGCAAGATGCAGCTCGCCGAGCGGGAGAAGGTGACCGTCCATCAGGTGGCTTGCCTGACATTGCGCTATGAAACCGAGATGGCTGATACCCGCAAGCTTCTGGACCAAACGGCCAATGAGATGGCCCGACTGCAGCTGGAGCTGGACAAGGGAGGAGCACTGGCAGTTGCAGGTCAGAAATAGAGGAAAAGAAACAGATTTAAGACTTGCGCTGAACCAGCTAGGAGATGTGGAATCGCGACTCGACGCCAAAGAAGATGAACTGGCAGCTGCACTGAGTGAAAAAAGAAATGCAGAAGGACAGCTTCATGACCTGAGGAAGGACCTGGAGTCTGAGCGTGCTGGCCGCAAGTTGGCAGAGAAACAAAAGCGTGACCTGGATGAGATACTCGAGGCTCTGAAGACTGAGCAGGATGCTACGTTGGACTCTAATGCTGCCCAGCAGGAGATTCCTCAGCTGAAGTTGGAGAAAGAGGTTATACCCCCAAGACAGACCCTTTGGTCACAGAAGCAGTCCATGGGAAAAAGGGTGGTAGAGATAAAGCAAGTGAGGCGCACCAGGAAGCGTGACTGAAATACCGTTGCAGTGTTACAGTCTACTTTTCACAAGGCACGGGATGGGAAGACCAAGGTGCTATGTAGTAGCACAGTAAGAAGCCAGTTGTACTATGGGACCCATAGTGGATTCCTTGCAAGGAAGGCAGCCGCTGTGAAGAGACATTCGAGAATGGGACTAAAGAGTGTCCATGTTTGTAAGATGAGAAAGACCTCACAGTTTGTTCAGCAACACTCCCAATGGAGTAAGTTAAGGGGACAAGAAAGACAGGCCCAAGCCTACGAGTCTGTCGACTGTAAAAGAGAGGCATCATGGGGTGCACTTGGGGTTAAAAAGACCCCCACCCAAATTGAAGTTCTGAAGATAAATGATGTGAAACCCAACACTGAAGGTATGCTGATGGAAAAAGGTCCAAAAGCCATCACCGCTAAAGCGGAGTTGCTGTCTTCACAGGAAAAGGCCAAACAGTCACTGGCAAGTGTATGCAATGAGCTGACCAAGGTCAAGGCTCTTCTACAGAGTAAGGGAAACTCTGAGCACAAGAGGGAAAAGACAGAGATGCATCGTCAGGATTTGCAGATCAAGGTCACAGAGTGGCGTAGAGTCCTGGCAGAGAGGACTAATAGACAGCCGGATGCTCAGGAACCTTTGCAAGAAGAGACACAACAAAAGCGGAGCACAAACCTTAAACTGAAACTGGTACAAGACAAGGAGATAGTGAGGTACCAGTCTTCAGGCCCAGGTGGCCTGGTAATTACCCCAAAAAGAAAATACCTAAATTGGAAGGCAAGAAAAAAAAAGGGGGGAGGGAAGGGCCGAAGTCTGACAAAGAGGTGGGTGCACAGGAATAGTGCACAGGCCGCTCACAGGATAATGTTTCGCTGGGGTGAGGGATATGTGGAGCCATCACTGTCCTCTAGGCGTTGAATGGAGCAGCTATTGGACTTTTTCACCACAGAGCGTTAATCCTCTCGGGCATGACTGCTCACCTGCTGGCTGATTAATCAGGGAGTGCCTTAAGAGTATGGAAGCAGCAAGGCACTGAGAGACAGTTTTCCCCAGAGAAGGGGGGAGACAGAGGATCTTCCCAGCAACCAGGAGCTGGCTAAAGAACTGTGAGACACTGCTGAGAGACACTGCTGAGAGAGCTGTGCTGAAGCTGTGACGGCTGGTTACAGAAGAACACAGGAGTTTCCCTGAGCTCCCGTGGGGTGGAATCCCAAAGAGAAGAAGGAAGGACGATAGACTGTGCTGAAGCAGGGACATCACCAGATGGACTAAGATAAGCACAACCCTTTCTATTGTTTACAAAGACTGCTGTTACCTTGTTGCTTATGCTAGGGCATGTTTTGGGCTGACAACTGGCTTAGCTGGCAGCCGGGTTAGTAAGGGTTGGAGCCGAGAAGTCAGTTAGCTTTCCTAATGGAAATAGGATTTGATTTTATTATTTGGTTTTTCTTAAAAGGACGGTTGGCCTATTCATATTATTTATCCCTGTAAATAAACCCAAGTATAAATATATACAGTGTTTCCTGCCTCATTTGGGATAAAAGAGACTGCAATGTGGTGTCAGCATCACAATATATATAGACGTGTAGTAACCAGGGGGATCCTGATGACAAAAAGACAGCACACCGCAATGATGATTCAAAAATGTGTATTGCGAAACACAGGGCCGCCAACGTTTCGGTCCTCGTAGAGGGACCTTCCTCAGGGCAGTGCACAAGTGACTGATACAAGCACCCATATATACCCCTAATCCCATACATAAAATCACCTGAAACCAATGATGAAAACCCAAATTGCAGTCCCAGGTACAACCCACTTCATATTGCAGCCAATAAAAAATACTAATACTAACCAGCATGGGCGTCCGCAGAAATTTTTTCAGGGGGGGGCATAATTTTAACGGCCAGTGCCCGGCGTGAAAGTGGTGGTGAGTGCACCGTGGCGTGCGAGCCCGACCAGCATAAGGGGGTTTCCCTCCCCCCCCCCCGAGAAAATTTTGAAAAAAAAGTGGGCAAATGGTGAATTTTCAAGCAAATTTAAAAATAGTGAAGTATATCAAACTTGATATTTAAATGAAAATGGTAAGTATTGTGCGTACATTTAAAATATATAACATTCGCATTTGCGTGTTACCCCCCACGAGAGTTACCACACAGCAAGGTGGATGGCAAGGAGGTTGCAGCTTGGCCTGTCCCCCACTGGATCTGGAAGTCGTCAGCGTCTGGCGTGAAAACAGCAGCCTGCTTCCGAGTTGACCACAGGGTAAAGGTAGAAGCAGCCCGGACCGTCTGTCTTCGTCTCCCACATACAGCGCGAGTCATTGGCGCGCGCCTACCGGGACTGATTCCTCACGCTGTGCAGCGTTTGAGCAGACCGCGCCCGGGACTATCGCCACGTGTGCCTGAACCTACTACTCGCGCTGTATGTGGGAGACGAAGACAGACGGTCCGGGCTGCTTCTACCTTTACCCTGTGGTCAACTCGGAAGCAGGCTGCTGTTATCACGCCAGACACTGACGACTTCCAGATCCTGCCAGAGGGGCTGTTAACACAAAACAAACACCAATCTCATTTACAGAGCCCAAATAACAAATGTTATCTTATACCTTGATATTTAAAATAAATAAATAAAATAATATATACACACACACAAAAACACTTATGGGATCCCTTTAAGTAGGGTGACCAGATTAACAAAAATAAAAACCGGGACACATGAAAAAAAAATTAATAAAACAAATTACATCATCAACTGCGCCCCTTCCCCTTTATGCCTCTCCGCCCCTCTGTCCCCCTTCTCACTCCCCATTCCTCTAAGCCCCCACCCCCCCAAATTCTCTCTCACCCTCCACCCAAACCCCCATCCTCTCACCCTCCCCCAACCCCCATTCTCTCACCCTCCCCATTCTCTCACCCTCCCCCCACATTCTCTCCCTCCCACCCTCCATTCTCTCTGCCCCCCACACTCCCATTCTCTTTCTCCCTATATCCCCATCCCTCCCTCCGTTCTCTGCCCCCTTCCCATTCTGTCTCTCCCCCATTATCTGCTGTGTCTCTCTGTCCCCATGCCGTGTCTCTCTCTCTCCCCCCCATGCTGTCTCTCTCCCTATTCTGCGTGTCTCTCTCTCTCTCCCTATTCTGTGTCGCTCTCTCTCCCTATTCTGTGTCTCTCTATCTCTCCCTATTCGGTGTCTCTCTCCCTATTCTGTGTGTCTCTCTCTCCCTATTCTGTGTCTCTCTATCTCTCCCTATTCTGTGTCTCTCTCTCTCTCCCTATTCTGCGTGTCTCTCTCTCCCTATTCTGTGTCTCTCTCCCTATTCTGTGTCTCTCTATCTCTCCCTATTCTGTGTCTCTCTCTTTCTCCCTATTCTGCGTGTGTCTCTCTCTCCCTATTCTGTGTCTCTCTCTCTCATCTCTCTCCCTATTCTGTGTCTCTCTCACCCCATTATGGACACTACCTGGCACGGTGGAGCATGGGTGGAGGGAAAGCCATCTTGGGCCCTGGCAGCAGACACCGGAAGATCTCACTGACTCACTTCCGGGTCTCACTGCTGGGGTTCCTCTAAATACCATCTCCCATCTCTCTCCCCCGCCCGTCATCTCCCATCTCTCCCCCCCCCTGCATCTCACATCTCTCCCCCCCTCTGCATCTCCCATCTCTCCCCCCCTGCATCTCCCATCTCCCCCCCCCCTGCATCTCACATCTCTCTCCCCCCCTCTGCATCTCCCATCTCTCTCCTCCCCCTCTGCATCTCCCATCTCTCCCCCCCCCCTCTGCATCTCCCATCTCTCCCCCCCTGCATGTGTGTTGTGTGTGTGTTTTTATGCGTGTGTTTGCGTGTGTATGCGTGTGTATAATGTATTTTTTAAATAAAATAAAAAACCATTGCAAATAAAAAATATTTTTATTTATTATATTTGACACATACACATATACACATACAAACACTCTCCCCCCCCTCTGCATCTCCCATCTCTCTCCCCCCCGTCATCTCACATCTCTCCCCCCCTCTGCATCTCCCATCTCTCCCCCCCTGCATCTCCCATCTCTCCCCCCCCCTCTGCATCTCCCATCTCTCCCCCCCCCTCTGCATCTCCCATCTCTCCCCCCCCCTGCATCTCCCATCTTCCCCCCCCCCCATCTCCCATCTCTCCCCCCCCTGCATCTCCCATCTCTCCCCCCCTCTGCATCTCCCATCTCTCCCCCCCCTCTGCATCTCCCATCTCTCCCCCCCCTCTGCATCTCCCATCTCTCCCCCCCCCCTCTGCATCTCCCATCTCTCCCCCCTCTGCATCTCCCATCTCTCCCCCCCTCTGCATCTCCCCCCCCCCTCTGCATCTCCCATCTCTCCCCCCCCTGCATCTCACATCTCTCCCCCCCTGCATCTCACATCTCTCCCCCCCTGCATCTCACATCTCTCCCCCCCCCTCTGCATCTCCCATCTCTCCCCCCCCTCTGCATCTCCCATCTCTCCCCCCCTGCATCTCCCATCTCTCCCCCCCTGCATCTCCCCATCTCTCCCACCCTGCATCTCCCATCTCTCCCCCCCCCCCCTCTCTGCATCTCCCATCTCTCAATCTCCCTCGCCCCCCCCCCAAGCTTCTTTGCCCCCCCAACCTCCCCCCACCCCCAATCTCCCTCGCCCCCCCCCCCCAAGCTTCTTTGCCAAATTGCCCCCCCAATCTCAGTCTCTCCCCCGCATCTCCATGCCATCTCTCCCTGGTCCCACGTGTCCCACTCCCTACCTTATGCGATAATGCGGCCACACTGCAGTCTGCCGGGGTGCACGAGGGAGCAGGGCCAGAGGGAGAGTCTGGGTGCCGGTCCGGATGGGGAGTTACAGCGGTCAGCGCGGGAGAGCACGTGGCGGCCCCCACCCCTGCGTGACTGCTGCTAGTCCCGCCTCCCATCCAATCCCGGGCCGCGGCTCAGCTGCCTCTTCCTCCCTCAGCATATTTTATTAAATTAATGCTGCGACTGCGAGGATCCAGGGGGGGGCAAGCGCCCCCCCTTGCCCCCCCCCCCTGCGGACGCCCATGCTAACCAGCACCAATGGAATCCCGGCATCTAGAGCCTGGCAGGCATAGTCATATGATATAACCCTGTCGTCTATGTTGTGACATCACTGGGCAACCAGATCGCGTATATAGCAACCCGAAGGGAACTCCCATCAGTTAGAACATAATATGTATAGTTAGGAACCGTGCATGCGCTTCTATGCCTTGCTGTTGGCAACCCGACAGCGTCTGTGGTGTTAGGGAAAGGTGCGCGCATGTAGTGAGTCCCGATCGTGCTGCAGTAACAACATAACAGGATCCTCTCTCTAAGGCCGCGCATGCGCCTCTGTAAACGGCCACTTGCAACCCGACAGCGTCTATGGTGATGAGGGGAGGTATGCGCACGCATTCTATCATGATCACGTCGCATAAATAAATAAATAAATCCTCTCTCAGACCGCGCATGCGCCTCTACGCTTGGCCACTAGCAACCCGACGGCGTCCATGGTGATGAGGGGAGGTGTATGCATGCAATCTGTCCCGATCTCACCACACAAATCACATGAATAAATCCTCCCTGTAAGACCTCACATGAGCTTCTACGCCTAGCCCCTAACAACCCGACAGCGTTTATAGTGATGAGGGGAGGTATTCATACGCAATCTGTCCCGATGGCACTGAACCAACCACATAAATGAATATTCCCTCTAGGGATTTGTCTCAATAACAATAACTGTTAATACAATAAATACCGCAGTTGGCACATAATGTAACTATTTAAAGGATCCATACAATGCACACCTCAACCATCACAATATTCGCTGCCCACTACATGGGTATCTATGTATAAATACTGAGCCACAATGTCTCTGATAATACACAAGAATATGCAGATTAGATACTAACAAAATATCCATGCAATCTTAAGCATACTAGCTATACTAATACAAAAAATTGAACTAAGAGCACACTGGGTAAAATATGTGAACGTGGTATATACATAACTTTAAAAAGACAAGAATATCTCTCAACAATGGACATCATAACACTCAGTGCTAACTCCATGCCAGCCTGTATGATGTAATACTGATAGATGTCAGACCAGGGTCACCAAGTGATAAAGACACCAAAGTGTGAAGAATGTGAATGAAATAAAACATACAGGGAGGGGGAACATGGAAAGAACTAAACAGTACTGTGGTGATCATATGCAATAAAATGCTACAAAAATAATAAACAATTTTACAAAAAACAGCCCAGCTTTAGGTCCTCGTTAAGTCCATATGGTGAAATAGTCTTAAACTCATAAATTAATCTTGCTTCTTGGTGCAAAAGTATCTTATTTCTGTCACCACCTCGTGTCGGTGGCTGCACTTGAAGAATGGGCATACAGCGCATAGTGGCCAAAGAATGCCGCATTTCTCTAAAGTGTCTAGCAACAGGCAGATATTTAAGCTCAGTGTTATCATCAGTACTGTTCAATGCCTTTCTGATAGTAGAACAATGGATCGCGATCCTTTCTTTTAACATACGTGAGGTTTTGCCCACGTAGTGAAGGCCGTAGGGGCATTTGATCATGTAAACAACAAAGCGCGATTCACAGTTGAGAAAATGTTTGACCCTGATTTGAGCCCCACTATGAGGGTGAGAGTAACTGGAACCTGTTTGCATAAAACCACAATTGGTGCATCCATGGCAACGATATGATCCAGGTTTTCTATTAAGCCAAGATTTAGCAAGTGCATACTTGTCGACCGGGTCTGGTTGCGTCAGCATATCCCCTAAATTCCGGCCCCGTTTATAACAGAGCAAAGGGGGATTTTTGCAGATTGTTCCAATTCTATTATCATTAGATAAAATATGCCAGTTTTTATATATGCTGCGTTTAATACGATTAGATGCGGTGGAAAAAGTGCTGACAAAGTGACATCATGCCTGCGTGGATTTGTTGTCGTGTGGTTGTAACAAAACTTCTCTGTCAATGCATCTTACTTTTTTAAGGGCATCTTCTATGTCTTTATGACCATAGCCCCTATCACGAAAACGCTGTGCCGTATCCAAAAGTGCAGGTTCCACTTCATCTGGATTTGAGATAATCCTCTTCACTCTAAGTAATTGGGAAAAAGGAAGTCCCTTCTTGAGTGGTGTTGGATGATGGCTGGTAGCGTACTAAAGTGTATTTCTGTCCGTATCATTATGATAAAGTCTAGTAGCCAGGCCTCCTTGGCCTTGTATACAATGGTGTCAAGAAAAGAGATCTCAGTGTTGCTGAATTGTGCTGTAAATCTAATCGTAGATGGAATTTGATTCAGATATTCAATAAATTCTAAGAGCGCAGACTCTGGCCCGTCCCATATTAAAAAGATATCATCTATGTATCGTAGATATTTTTTGATACATCCTGCATGGGGAGCATCATGTAAAATATGGGTGTGTTCACATATATCCATATACAAATTAGCATAGGCGGGGGCCATATTAGTACCACTGAGCTGCAAAAACGTATTTCTCTCGAATCTAAAGTAATTTTTGTTTATGATGACTTCCATAAGCAACAATAAAAATTCCACTGGTGGACCCATATGTGATGTATAGGCCCTAAACTTAGATCTGACAGCATCTAAACCCTCTTTATGAGGTATATTGGTGTACAAACTACCAACGTCAAGAGTAACTAGAATGTAATCCATTTTTTCCAATTTAATATCTCCAATCTGTAAAATGAAATCGGTGGTATCTTTAACATAAGAGCTCATGCCAATGACCATAGGCTGAAGAAAAAAATCAATAAACTGAGAGAGCGGATGGCACAGAGATCCTCTGGCGGAAATAATGGGCCTTCCAGGGGGCTTAGTGGCCGATTTATGTATTTATTTTTTTTAAACTTTCTTTTTATTGGTTTTTATATACACTGGCGACACACTTTATTCGAGCTCGGCTAGTCCCACGAATTCGGGTATACCCGGGTGTATTGAGGTTTGTGACTGTTTTCTGCCCGAGTGCATTGAGGTATTTTCCAAGCAGGGATTGAAGCATTTTATTCCCGCTGGCTGCAAAACTGCACAGTATATATATATATACTGCATTACAATTCATGAATTTATGCCATCTGGTAGGCACGCGAAGCATTGCAGCCTATTAAATCCTAATCATTATCATTTAACAGATCAGCCGCCCATCAGCCAGGCATGAACCCAGGCTGGGAAGGCAAACGCAACGGGGCTTGTCAGAGGTGAGGAGTGGCGCATTCCAGGTATCTGCCAGGTACATACCGGGTATTTGCTCGAATAAAGTGTGTCGGTGCAGTACATAAAAAAGAATATCAACGACAGTCTGTCCGGGACGTACGACATAGAACAGACCACATGATGGGGAGACAACAAGACAACACAACAACAAGACCAGGACTACAAAGGAGAGTGGGGAGGGAAGAATTGGGGTGGAAGGGGGTCATGCGAAGAGTGTCAGGCGAAGAGTGTCGATCCGTTCATTCTCGAACCGCATCCACCAGCTGATAGCCACTTCTGCGTTGCAGCGCTCATGTAACCACTTGAGCGGTATTGCTCCCGTATTACCGGTACTACCAGGGGGAGCCCACCGTCTAGTCAGCCCTTCTCGTCTTAACTCAGGCCGCCCGTCAAAGGAGAACTCACTTGCATCAATAACAGCCAAATTGTGGCATCATTCATCCCTTGGATATCTGTCTGGGCCAGCCATGGCAGCCAGACTTTTTGGAATTTATCGCCAGAGTCATTAACTAAACTCGTTAACTTTTCCATCTGGCATACAAACCAAATTCTGTTTCTGATCTTTGCTATTGATGGAATTGCGTTCTGATTCCACAATGCTGCGGTCTCGCACCTCATAGCTGTCGCAAAGTGTGCTATTAATTTGTTCCCCGTGCGTGATACATCATTTGTGGGTTTGCTTAACAAGAACAGCCACGGGTCAAGCTGAATTTGGAGGCCCAAAATCCGCTGTTGCCAATCTTTGATCTGGATCCAAACAGCTACTATATTCGGGCAAGACCACAGCATGTGCACCAGATCCCCCTGTTCCATGCACTGCCGAGGGCAGAGTGGGGAAGAGCCCAATACAAATTTAGCCAATCTAACTGGGGTGAGATACCATCTTAACATAACCTTATATGAGTTCTCCTTTAATGTCGTGCAGATGGAGCTACTGGCTGCGGCCTTGAATATTGCTGTCCAGTCCTCGTCCTCTAGGGTGCCCTGTAACTCTGTTTCCCATTGGGTCATAAATCTGGGTCTATTTGTGTTGCCTTTGTCAGCACCGACCACATCTCTGTACAGAGTAGAAATCAGTCCCCGCGTGTCTGTACCTCTCACGCAGAGCCTTTCAAAATTCGTTAACGGCCGTCTCACCGGGTGTGTATTATAAAATGCCCGAACCTGGAGGTACCTAATAAATTCTGTGTTAGGGATGTCCGTTTCTGACTTTAATAGCTCAAACGATTTAATGGTGTTACTACCCTCCAGGTCCTTCAATCTTCTAATCCCTAATTTGCGCCACAGCGGAAAACTCTTACACGCTAGCCCCGGAGCAAAATCTAAGTTGCCGTACAAAGGAGCCATTAGTGTGTGTTTGGAAGTTAGCGAGCGATTACTTTTAGACGCCTCGCAGACCGAAATGGAGTTGAGCACAGAGGTTAGAGGCTTCTTTATGTCCTTTACCCGTATCCTCAGGTACCAGATTAGGTCCCCAAGCTCCAGTGGGGCGCACGCCTCCCTCTCTAGTGCCACCCACCTCCGAAGCTCCGGGTCCCCGTGCCATTGCGTGATTTGGCACAATTGCGCCGCTTTGTAATAGGACAGAATGCTCGGGACAGCCAGACCCCCCACCTCCTTAGTATCCATATCACCTTGCTTCCCTTGGATCAGATCTATCTCGTGTCAGATTTTTGCAGTTTCCTTACTGGATTGCTCTATGACCAGAATCATAAGGTCACTAGAGCACTTATTGAGAATGGCAATCCATTTTTTACAAAAATCTGGATCATTACGTCCAATGGTGGGCTGATTCCTGATTCTAAAACCACGTGGGAGTAGCTTTTCCTTGTGATAGTGTGATAATGTCACACCGTGAAGAAAGAAATCTACTTCTCGTTTCTTGAGTTTTATAAGGTCATTATAAATATCCACTGGTTTGCCTGGTCCCAAAACAGATTCAAATGACTCAGTGTACCGTATATTAGCTATCTCAGCATCGCTAAAACTGGCAGTGTCTGATAATGTAGTGAAGATACCAGCAAAGTCTGCAAATTCTTCCATTAAAGATGGACTCAAGTACAGTCATAAAAAATACAATAAGCTGTATACAATTGAAATCCCAAAACTTCAGCTAAAGTCAGGGTGATTAATATGTGAAGCGGTGCAAAAAAGCTCTTAGAAAAATATAGTCATGGTATGGAGATTTGCACTCACGTTTTGTTAGAAGGCAGATGCTTGTCCCATATGTAGCATATAGACGTGAAGAAACCAGGGGGATCCTGATGACAAAAAGACAGCACACCGCAATGATGATTCAAAAATGTGTATTGTGAAACACAGGGCCGCCAACTGATGGGAGTTCCCTTCGGGTTGCTATATACGCGATCTGGTTGCCCAGTGACGTCACAACATGGACGACAGTTTATCATATGACTATGCCTGCCAGGCTCTAGATGCCGGGATTCCATTGGTGCTGGTTAGTATTAGTATTTTTTATTGGCTGCAATATGAAGTGGGTTGTACCTGGGACTGCAATTTGGGTTTTCATCATTGGTTTCAGGTGATTTTATGTATGGGATTAGGGGTATATATGGGTGCTTGTATCAGTCACCGTTGCGCCCTGAGGAAGGTCCCTCTACGAGGACCGAAACGTTGGCGGCCCTGTGTTTCACAATACACATTTTTGAATTATCATTGCGGTGTGCTGTCTTTTTGTCATCAGGCTCCCCCTGGTTACTACATGTCTATATGCTACATATGGGACAAGCACCTGCCTTCTAACAAAACATGAGTGCAAATCTCCATACCATGACTATATATATATATATATATATTTATATAGTCTCCAATACTGACTGGCTTGTACACTGATGATGCTGCCTTCTCCATTCCCGACCCTGCTATGTACGACTATGAACTGCGCAATCCGGATCAGCCGGCGCGGTCTAAGGTCGGTGCTTACACAACCCCACCTCAGCCACGCGGTCCGACCGTGACGGTATGCTCGGCTCCACAAACTCAGACCGCCCTGTGGTAAGGGTTGGTATGTTTCTATCTGAAATCCGGTCCCAGCCTGCAGACCAGTCCCAGTATCTGTGCGAAATACTACCTCGGATTGAAGGTCTGTATATGTATGAAGGTTTAACCCCTTTGCAAAAAAGATGCCGTTATGATCTCATTAGTAAGGCTATTTGCCTCAAGGACTTAAAACAGTCTCTGGCCGCTTGTGTTCGCTCCCCTGGTTCCTCTTTAACCTGGGATAATGTGAATCCTACGGAACTGGCCGACGCCCAAGATGCACTCTATGCCCTGGCCTTATCATTAGGAAATGACCAAACCGTCCCACTGTCACTGCCCCCTAACGTAAAAGCTGCCATGGTCCTCAACCCTGATTGTACCTCTGGTTACTTTGACCCCAATGATATGTCTACGTTAAACCCTGCCGATCAGCCTGTGAGGTTCCCCTGGAGTATATGGGATGGAGTTCCCACGCTCTGATTGGCTACCGTACCATGTGAGGCCGGCCATGTTTCTTTTCATGACATCATCTTAAAGGCAATTGAAGCAAAGCCATTCTGATTGGCTGTGCTTTCATTGCCTTTAAGTAACGTCATCATTTTTTTTTGTATCGGCCAAAACACATGGTTTTCACGGCCAAATAAGGGCCGTGGAAACCATGACGAAAATGTGACGTCATAGGCCTTTAAAAGCCTATGTCGTCTCATTTTGAAGCCAGACGCCGAGGAGGAAGGACCTCCCGAAGAAGAAGAAGACCAGGGCGTGGCAGCAGACGGGAAGAAGACCCCGGAAGAGAGCCGCAGCTGAAAAAAAGAAGAATACAGATGAAGATGGATTACAAGTAGAAGACCCGTGGATTGTTTTGATTTATTATTTTAAAGTTTATTATTTTATGGGTTCCTGTTCGTGGATTGGTTCGTGAGTAAGCTGTAAGCTTAAGCTGTGAGTAAGCTGTAAGTCGGTGAGTGGGTCAAGTAATGGTTAGTGAACTAAAGAAATGTATGTTATGTTACTTTGTTTTTTTTGCTTTTTACATGTGTTGGTTTTTTTTTTGTACATAATTTCTTGCCACTGTATGTATTTAGGTATGCATGTCTAGAGAGATATATACATACAGGGTAAGAAATGATAGTGTTTGTAAAGCTTGCTTTGCACTATGTTAAATGATTTTGGCTATGATGCTATGCATAGATGTGTGTTCAATGTATTTTATAATTAGATAGATGTAATTTTTGGGCTTCCATGTTGTACTTTAGGTCATGGTGAGGATTGCTTTTGTATATTTTAATTTTTGGTGTCCTATTTTGTATGATGGTACCTTGTTCTCTTTAACGGTTGCTATAGTTAATTGTGTAATTGGTATGGATGGTATTTTAATTGTTTTGGGATGTAATTAATGTATGCAAATTGATGGTGACTTTATAGTATTACATAGTATACTTCTTTTGATGTAATGGTATTTTCTTTGGAATATTGTTTTGTTAACATTGATTTGCTGCGTCTACATGTTGCTTACATTTTATGCTGCATGTATACAATGTAAATGCAATGTTTTAAGTGGCATTTGAGGCTTTGGATTGGAATTTGATGCTTTAGATTGGATGATTACATTTGATTTGTTTAGGAAATAGCATTGTATTTCATTGAGGATGTTAGGGATAAGTGGTATTTATATTGGAGCATGTTTTTGTTAACCCTGAGACATTTATTTGTATATTGGTTCATCATGTATATATATATGTATGTATATATATATATATATATATATATATATATATATTTTTTTTTATTTATTTATTTTTTTTTTTTAAATTTATTGTAAAAAAAAAATTCATGATGAAGCCACTGTTCAAAGGAATATGTGAAGGGTGGGTATGTGGCCATGATGGCTTAACCCCTTAATTACCTTTGCGGATAGTATCCGATAAGGTGATTAAGGGGTTCATTGATATGTGAATGTAATTGCAATGTATTGGCTATGTTTTATTTTGGCAACGGACCACAAGGATGATGCTGGCGACGGGGCCTTCTTATTGATGAGGTCAGTAGAATTTTATTTATTTTACTATGCTTGTTAATGTGTTTAATAATGGCCAAATAATGTATTATCCCTATCTGGATAATAGTTATTTGGCACATTATTGAACTGTATGTGTTGGGATGGGGGGAGGGGGTTTTGGCCCCAAGGGTATGTGGGTAGGCCTCCCTTGTGGGTAGTGGGTGAGGGTGGTTAGGCCTCATGGGGTGGGGGGGTTGTGGGGTAGGGCATGTGGGTGATGGTGGGTTAAGCCCTTAATGACTGTAGCGGTTATTAACCGCTACGTGATTAAGGGGTTAGGGGACATTACATTGGATGTTTTTATTCTTTTTTCGGTTTTGCAGAAGCAGATGGGGCATGGGAAGGATGAAGATGAGGATGGCCTTCATCGTGGCTGCCGGACATGGGTGAGTGCTATATGTATTTAATGTATTTATTGTTCTTTATGTATTTTAAATGGGCACATTCACTATTATCGATTTGTGGATAATAGTAATGTTGCCAATGACTGTATTGTATGTTGTGTATTGCAATGTTTATTGGGGGCAATTGTCCCCAATAAACATGCTATTAAGCGTTATCCCCTTCATTGCCTTAGCGGCTATCTGCTATGGTAATGAAGCAGCATTAATGTATTTTAATAATATTGTGCGGGAGCAGGTGTTCCCCTGAGCTGAACCGCATTGATTTCTGGCTCAGAGACCCCTTGCTTCCCGAGTTAAAGGCCCCGGTTTGGGGCATCGGTTACAGTGTCGACGCCATCTTTATTGCGGGCACGTAGCGTATGGGACGCTATAAACATGGCGGCGACACTGCCCACCCGATCACACATACCGGGGCCTGTAACTCGGGAAGCAGGGGGTTCCTGGTCCACAAAGCAATGCGGTTCAGCTCAAGGGACCCCCTGCTCACTGTACAGTATTATTAAAAATATATTCATGCTGCTTCGTTACCACAGCAGATAGCCGCAAAGGTAAGGAATGAGTGTTTATTGATATGTGTTTTATTCATACTGTAGATGTGTAGAGGGTCTCCGGAGCTGAACCGCTTTGGTTTTTGGTCCGGGGACCCCCTGCTTCCCGAGATACAGGCCCCTTTATGGGGTTCCGGTATCCCTCTGCTTTGTTTACATTCTGCGGTCACGTGATCGGGACCTTTAAATGCAGAGGGATACCGGCACCTCATAAAGGGGCCTGTATCTCGGGAAGCAGGGGGTCCCCGGACCTGAAACCAATGCGGTTCAGTTCCGGAGACCCCCTGCACATGTACACTATGAATAAAATTGAATATAAAATAATTTTTAATATGCCGATGTTTGCGCCGAGAGAGCAACGGATCTCTCTCTGCTGCAAACACAACTCGGCAGGGGACGGCTTCTCGGCAGCTTCTCGCCAGGCAGCCATCTCGCCACCGGTTACTCGCCATTATATCAAATGGTGGTGGTGCATTCATTCGCCAGGGATTCGCCCCTTACAGCATACAGTGAGTTTAACACGCCAAAAACATGGCTAATTGCAAAACTGGCTAATGCATTTTTTCGCTGCTTAGTGCATAGACCCCTAAGTCACTTATCACTATATCTGATTTTCTCACTAGTCAAACCCAGACACCCTCACCACTGGCTAGGAGTTCCGTTATCAGACTTTTTGCACTAGTAAACACGCCTATTTCTGTTTTTGTCATGACAAGCACCCCTGTTGTTAGGGCCCTTGCAGTTTTGGATAAGACTCCTTTTACTTCTAAGGTTTCTGCTATTAAGAGTTTCCACGGTTCCAACTTATCGCTTATTGTCTCTTTAACTCCCATCATTATTCCCCCATTACCCGTCACTGACTCCCAGGCACCAGCTCCAGACGCTAGTTCTCCTATCAGTACCCCTGCATTGCTAGATGTTCCTGTTATGGATTCTGAGCCTCCAGCTCCGGAGTCGATTCCTCTACTCGCAGTTGCTTTTGTAGTCTCTCAGGTCCCTGTCACTGAAGTACAGACTTCAGCTTCTGATGATAGCTCCCCTCCCTCCGCTACCCTCTCACTGTCTGATTCTCAAGTTCCTGATATTAAAGCCCTAATGCCTATTCCTACTCCCCAGACAATACTATCTCCCACTGAGGGTTCAACAGTATTTGGGAGCTCCACTGCCGATTGCTTCACTGCCTCTGCGAACCCATGGTTAACCCCCTCGGAACCTTCTGTTGCCCCTGTTATTTCCTCTGTGTTGGAAATACTCTGTACGTATCCCAAGATTTCGGTCTCTAATCCTGGTTTACTGCTTGCCTTGTCACCTTCCATACCAATACCTGGAAATGCTCCCACCCATCCTATACCCTCACTGACCACTACCTGGGAGACCTCTGGAGGAGAAGACCCTCTCAAATTCCTACATGCAGTGGTCAGCCAAGACTTTTTCTGTCCCGAAGGTTGCCCTGGTATATTCGATCAACTATCGATGCCGCTTATCCTAAACTCTGTTTCCATTACTAAAGACTGGGCTCCCAGTGGGGGTTCTTCTGCCGTTTCTGCTCCGGAAACCCCTGGTTATTCACAACCCTGGATTCCCAAGCCATTTCGCGTGGCGAGCCATGTACCAATGTTGTCGCTACCACCACTCTCATATCCTAGAACAGTACTCGCCAAAGAACTGCTCGTTTACGGATCCCCTTTCCGCCTAAAAAACTTTAGGAACAACTCAATCTCCCCTAAACTCATGGATGGCCCTGTCTGGCCGCAGTTCTCACCAGGGGGTGGGGGTACACAAAGGAGTGCCCACGAGTCTCTGGACCATGACTCTACTCCCAATCCTAGACAGTTAAGGAACAATTCCAGGTCCCCCAACTCTATGAGTGGTCGTATTCGCCCGGAGGTCTCACGTGAAGGGGGGGGGGTACTTTAACGGATCCGCACCTTAGTTTACTGCTTACCTTGCCTTACAGACCTGTGCAGTCATGGAACACTTCCCCTGATATTTACTGCAGCCTTGATTCACTCACTAAAGCAATTCTGTTACACGCCAATTCTGCTATTGGTTCACTGACCTTTAAATACAGCCTTCCCACAATGCTTCCCTGCCGAGCATAATCCTTCCTGGATGTCACACGTGTTCTGCCACAAGCCCTAGGCTTGGCTCCGTTGTGTATTAACCTCTCTAGTTTCATTCCCTAGTTCCTGAGACCTGCTGCTAGTCTTCATGCAGGGGCCTGTGTTCCCTGAGTATCCTGAAACCAGCTACTACTCTCTACGTAGAGGCCTGCTTTCCTGAGGCCTGCTGTACTTCCATAGCAGAGGCCTATCTACTGGTTCCTGAGGCCTGCTGCTAGTTTCACGCAGAGGCCTGTTCTGACTCCTGTGCTGAAGCGGAGGACTCTCCAGTGTGTACTTCAGCTCCCTGTTTCCTGAGGTCTGCTGTCCTTCCATAGCAGAGGCCTGTCTACCGGTTCCTGGGGCCTTCTGCTCTCTCTCCATTGCAGAGGCCATGTCCTGTTTCCTGTGCTGAAGTGGAGCACCTCCAGTGTATACTTCAGCTCCCTGTTTCCTGAGGCCTGCTGCCCTTCCCTTAGCAGAGGCCGGTCTATGAGTCCTGAGGTCTGTAGCTCTCTCTCTTCTTGCACAGGCCCACTCTGGACTCTGGTTTACCAGTGCTGCTAGGCGGTGTGACCACTCCGGTCTGCTTATCCCTTCCTGTGACCATTACCATGGGCCGTGGTCACCGCACACGCAGAACCTGCTCCCGCCCTGCAGCTATTACGCTGAAGCGGGACGTAGTTGACTCCCTGTTGCTGAAACTCCCCTTGGATAACGTTTACCCTGAAGTCTCCAATCCTGACCCTGGCTTGTCCACTGATGATGCTGCTTTTTCCAGTCCCGACCCTGCTATGTACGACTACGAACTGCGCAAACCGGATCAGCCTGCGCGGTCTAAGGTCGGTGCTTATACAACCCCACCTCAGCCACGCGGTCCGACCCAGGTTTGTGGCGAGCACAACCGTGACACTGTGGTCTGAAAACTGATACCTATCTTGAAAGCAGCTACTTATTCACGGGCACACTTCTTCAATCAGTGCTTGGCACAGCACTAGCAACTCCCACTTGTGTCGCAAATACAGTTAGCTCATAGTTCATTCATTCATTGTAACCGCAGATAGCTTCTTAGCTGCAAAATAGGGACAATAAAGGTAGTGTAGGAGAAAATATAGGCTAATGGTTGCCACACATTTTAACCCCTTCTGCCCCAACACGGTTTAGGGTTACCTTTATTATTGTTGTTGTGGCTTCCTCCTGTGGCACTACTATTGAAATTGATTCTTCCCTTGTAAACACAGAAGCAAATAATTTGTTTAATACCTCTACTTTTTCCTTATCTCCAATTATCTGCCTGCCCATCTCACACTGAAATTGTCCTATATTTTCTTTTCTATTTATTTGTTTTGTTATTAAGGTACTTAAAGAACTTTTTAGGGTTGATCTTACTTTCTATTGCAATCCTTTTTCATTATCCATTTTTGCTAATTTGATTGCGCTTTGGCAATTGTTATTTTAATTTTGTTACATGCCTTATAATTCTGATACGATGCCTCCGTCCCTTCTGACTTCAATAATCTAAATGTCTGCCTCTTCTTTTCCATTTCCTCCCCTACCTGTTTATTTAGCCACATTGGTTTTTACTTATTTCTTGTATTCTTATTACCCATGGGTATACACTGATAAGTGTGCTTTTCCAACAATGGTTGAAAGACTGCCCATTTATCGCCTACATTTTTCCCTGCAAGAACATCATCCCAGTGTATTACTTTTAGATTAGTCCTCAGTTTATTAAAATCTACGTTTCTAAAGTTTAAGGTTTTTTTTGAAAACAAGTAATCTGTTTTTTGATAATTTATTTCAGATGAGATCATGTTATGATAACTGTTATGCAGTAAGTTAAAGTGGATACATGACCCCCATATAATGTATGAAGTTTAGGAACCATTCAAAGTACATCTCAGTACTTATGTGTACTTGTGGATATATCAATAAAGCAGGAATAGTAGCACTGCGCGATTGAAAAAAAAATGTATTACGAGATTGAAGCAGGGGGTCGCCGGAGCGGAAAAGTGTTAATTTCAGCTCCTGGGACCGCCTGCTTCAAGAGATACAGGTAAACCCCGTTATAGCGCGCCCCGTTATACCGCGAAATCGGTTATAACGCAGTTTTCACGTGGCTCCCGTTTAAAAATAAATAAATAAATGTTTAAATTAATATTTTTTTTGCGCACTGCACACACTGCACACACTCTCACTGCACACACTGCTCACTGCACACACTGCACACACTGCTCACTGCACACAGCACACTGCACACACTGCTCACTGCACACACAGGTCACTGCACACACTGCACACTGCTCACTGCTCACTGCACACACTCTCACTGCACACACTGCTCACTGCACACACTCTCATTGCACACACTGCACAGTGCACACTGCACACACTGCTCACTGCACACACTGCTCACTGCACACACTGCTCACTGCACACACTCTCACTGCACACACTCTCACTGCACACACTGCACAGTCTCTCACTGCACACACTGCACAGTGCACACACTGCTCACTGCAAACACTGCTCACTGCACACACTCTCACTGCACACACTCTCACTGCACACACTCTCACTGCACACACTGCACAGTGCACTCACTGCACTCACTGCACACACACACACACACACACACACACACACACACACACACACACACACACACACACACACACACACACACACACACACACACACACACACACACACACACACCCATATACACACACACACATACACACCCATATACACACCCACATACACACACACCCATATACACACACACTCTCACTGCACACACTCTCACTGCACACACTGCACAGTCTCTCACTGCACACACTGCACAGTGCACACACTGCTCACTGCAAACACTGCTCACTGCACACACTCTCACTGCACACACTCTCACTGCACACACTCTCACTGCACACACTGCACAGTGCACTCACTGCACACACACACACACACACACACACACACACACACACACACACACACACACACACACACACACACACACACACACACACACACCCATATACACACACACATATACACACACACACACATACACACCCATATACACACCCACACCCACATACACACACACCCATATACACACACACAGTTTCTCTCCCATATATACATACACACACACTCTCTCACTCTACACAGACGGGGGGGGGGTCGGAACAGAGGAAAGGCCGCGAGCAGCACCACCACCCGCTCCCCCCCCTCCTCCCGCGCAGGCAGCGGGAGCGCCGGGGACAGCGGTGGGGAGAAGAAACCCCCAGCTACCACCTCCATGCAGGCAGCGGAAGCACCGGGCACGTGGGGGGGATCAGAGGTAAGCGGGAACCCGAGGGACATCCCCGCTCCCATCTCCTGCCCCGCGGGCTGTCACGCGGTGACAGGGGGAAGCGGGGACCAGAGGGACATCCCCGCTCCCATCTCCTGCCCCGCGGGTGAAGGGTGCTGCGGGGGGAGGGTGATGATACGCCGATGCGGCGGCCATTTTTTTTGTGCGACCCCGTTACTAACGCGGTGGTCTCGGGGTGGACCCCGAGGACCGCGTTATAACAGGGTTTACCTGTACTTACCACTGTAGGTGCTGTCGGTATCTCAGTGGAGTTCACAAGGGCCAATAGGAAGCCGCAAGAAATTACGTTGCGACTTCCTGTTGGCCCACATGATGCAAGGCATTTAAACATCGCCATTTTGTTAGGCACACTAGTTCCCTGGCTGCAGATACCGGCGCCCCCATGGAGGTAAGTATTTTTGGAAGTACGGGGTCCCTGGAGCTGAAATGAATGCAGTTCAATCCTGTAATTAAAAAAAAAATATTAATCAAATCATGCAGCGGCCGTTATTCGAACAAATCACGGCGCCATTTTCGTGTGCGCTGCTGTTCTCCACACGGCATTAATGCCACTAATCGCCACAGGCACATGTGTTTATCACGGTTGCTTTCTTTGAATTTCATGGATTGTGTGCAATTAAATGCAGTGAAATGAATGAATTGTAATGTGTACAGTACTGTGCTACTGTGCTACTGTGTCAATTTCAGGTGTTTAAAAGCCAGAACACTAAAATGCCATTTTCTGCACTCGCCTGCACGCGCGTCTTAAGGCGGTACGGTTGGAAGAAATCCCGCGCCATGACATGGGTATTCCGAGGTATACACCGCGTGAAGTGTTTCAATAACGGCCGCTGCATCTGTACATGTTCTTCTGTTTTAAGAGACTATTAGCATTTTACAAAATCAAGCAGCATTCGTTATCAAGCTCAAACCGATTACATTACTTATTTTTTTAATGCATTGATTCTTTACTTCTTTTTTAACTGCACAGACTACAGTATGCACTTCAGCAGGCAAATGCTCTGTCCCTGTGTGCTCATTTGTATCTCCCTACCCAGAATACTTTTTTTGTATGACAGGTGACAATGGAACAAATTAAGGTTTTTAAGACTTGTGAAAGACATGCAAATACATGTTAATGCCCAGGCTCTAAGCAGCAAGACTACATCAAGGGTATTGAGGCAGGATGAACATTAGACAGCAGTCAAAAGTTAGTCCTTGGTAGTCAGACATTACAATATCAAGGCTCTCCACAGAATGAGGGTCTTGGCTGAAAAGCAGTTCCTCAGCAAAGATATAAAACGGGAAGACAGGAAACACCCTCCAAGCACATCAGCCATAGGCAGTCTTATGGTCAGTGCTGCATATAGGGCAAGTGTCTTTCTCAGTAGCATTCTGTACAATTGCATTGCTAAGTGAAATGAGAATGCTGAATACCTGGAATGGAGATAATTCCCAAAATCAGATTGTTTAGCCAGATTCTTGACCTGGGCCATATTGGGAAACACAGATCAAATAGTTTCCTCTTGAAAATAGCATACATTTTAAAATGGCAACTATTGTAATGCTTATACATTTTTTATTGTTGTGTTATATATGGTGACTATAAAAGTAGTGTGATGTTTTATAGTCATTGCTTGGTTCTTAAAATTCTACCTGTTTGGGATATAAGACAAGAATGGTGATGAGATGATGAGAATCTGGTTTAATTCATTAAAATAAGACCATAAGGAGTAATAATAATCAGGGAGACATTTGTATTTCCTTTATTTTCCTTTATTCACTTTACCATTAGCATTACAACACAAAAGATAACTTTTTTTTTTAATCTTGTTTTTACAACAGAATCAATATAGAAAAAATCATGTTTTGGACAAATTAAAATAAAATGTACTGGCAGGATAAATGTGTGTATGAAACATAGAACTATGGCTTACTGTAACTACTATACAGGCATACCCTGGTTTAAGGACACTCACTTTAAGTACACTCGCGAGTAAGTACAAATCGCTCAATAGGCAAACGGCAGCTCGCGCATGCGCCTATCAGCACGCCCTGAACATCAATACCGGCTCCCTACCTGTACCGAAGCTGTGTGCAAGCGGGGAGACTATAGAGCCTGTTACACATGCGTTATTTACATCAGTTATGCACGTATATGATGATTGCAGTGCAGTACATGCATTGATAAGTGGGAAAAAGGTAGTGCTTCACTTTAAGTACATTTTCGCTTTACATACATGCTCCGGTCCCATTGCGTACGTTAATGCGGGGTATGCCTGTAGTTACGCTAAAATACCGAAATTATACAACCAAACTTATTTTATTATGAGATGGACTGGGATCTGATATTAAGACTACTGTAATGATCATAAACACTCGTTGTTTATTCTGAGTATTATAGTAAATTTAATATAAATCTTAAATTTCCAAGAGTTGTACAGTTTGGGATTAACAAGAGACTCTGTTCATTTTCTGTTGGTAAAATGATTGAGAATGAATGATAAAGAAGCAAATAAAAGGAACACCACACCAGCGGACATCACAGGACTACTGGTAGGGAACTTAGAACAGCAAAATGTTACAAGCACTAAAAGAAAAGGAACAATAAAAAAAAAAAAGATTAATTAAAAATCGTAGAATCCCCCCGATTAACATGAAGAATTAAATTATTAAATGGAAACTTAGGACTTCTATTTTCCTCCACACAATTTAGGTTTACCTAGAGAATGTACTTGTCTCAAAACATGGTCAAATATGGCTAGAGACCTGTGGGGGGTCAGTGTTAGTCGTCTGCTAGTTTACTGTGCAATTTGCTTTTTATAAACTGTACCGTAGTCAACTACTGTGGCTAGAAGGATTGTATGCTAGAATAAGAGTGCAATTAGATAACTGTTGTAAATATTTTGAGTAATTTATTTGGATTTGCCATCTGTTAGATTTTTACAACAGATATTCACCAAAGAAATGTTTGAGGTCTGAGGAAATGTGTTTTCATAAGAGTTGAAAAAGATTGTGGACACAATATATTAATACAATAGTATACTATTATAGCCATTTGCAGTCATCGGTATCACTCATTGTATGAGCAACAGCTTTATTTAATATTTAATCTGTGGTAAGATACCATAGAGAACGTTGAACATTTAACTTTTTTAAATAATTCAATTCTTCAGTACTTGGGGTTTCATTCCTGCTTCCTATTAAAATGTTTGATAACATACACATACAGAGATTACGTTTTTTAATTGAAAATAAACAGTGTTTAAAATAGATTGTGAAGCCTTTTAGTAGAAAAATGAGAGGTTCAGCTATAAAGAACTCTTACGGTATGTTAGTCCTCTAGAAGGTATCAGAAACCTACAGTGATTATACATAGAAAAGCCTGAGTAGGGTGTGTTATATTTTCCCCACATCCAATGTACATCACATTTCTCAAAAGTGAAACAACAAAGCTCTGTTCTTATTTAATTTGGCCTGTGTTACAGTACTTCCCATTTGCAAATAATTGCGGCCAGAATGTCGCAGAGCAACAGTAGAATTAATCTGTAATAATTATATTGATTGTTGTCTGCCTACTTGAATTGTACAATATTGGGACAGATTTGGCGCTGCCACACAGAATACCTTATTTACTTCAAAGGGGTTTTGTGTTTTGTTATGTTGAATCAGCGCTATCACAATTTATAGAATAAGATCCATAGTCTGACCGTCTTGATACTGTAGTGCCGATGAGTATTCTAAAATAAATCTTGGGCAATTACCAACAAGACCCAGGTACATGCTGGGTACATGCTGCAACATTTCCGTGACATTACTGCAGACAGACTAATGGCCCATCGGATTAACAGCGGGGGTCCCTGGCAGTCCCATTCAAACTGAATGGGACTGCCAGAGACCCCTGCGCTGTTAATCGTATGGGCCATTAGTCTCTGCAGAAATGTCACTGAAATGTTTGCAGCATGTACCTGTGAAAAGGAAAGATCCAGAGCTCCACGGATTTGCAAAAGTATCAAATTTATTGCGCCATACACAACGACCGTTTAGACCTTAGTAGGTTTTTTTCAAGTGAAAAGGCATGATGCCAAAGACAGGAAACAGGATATATATATATATACACCCCCCCATAATCAATAATAAAGTGATAAACCCTAAACAACTGAACAAATAGCAATCAGCACATATAGTTCCAATTGACAGTCTTATCTTTAGGCTTCCGATTGGCTGTTACTTGATCTCACTACTTTCCTTAGAATCCCCACTGCTGCTGCAGACCCATGTTGATTCCGGATGAACCCGGAAGTGCGTCACGCGCAAGCGTCCTCGTGCGTTCCATGCAATCCTTTCCGCGTTCCAGCGTCGATCCTCCTCACTTGGTTGGTCCTTCGGCCGAAATCTCGCGAGATTATGGCACTGCTTCAATTCTTTGAAGTTTCTTCTAAGTTTCTATATGTGCTGATTGCTATTTGTTCAGCTGTTTGGGGTTTATCACTTTATTATTGATTGTGGGGTGTGTGTATATATATAGCCTGGTTCCTGTCTTTGGCATCATGCCTTTTCCCTTGAAAAAGACCTACTAAGTCGAAACTGTCATTGTGCATGGCGCAATAAATTTGATACTTTTGCAATTCCGTGGAGCGCTGGATCGTTCCTTCTCACAGTTCAAGCTTGGATATTTGTGACAGGTATGCCTTTGAACCAGCAGCACCGGTAATACTGTTTTGTTTTTTGACTAATGGTGTGCAGCATATCACTGTTCATTTGACTGCAGCATATACCTAGCATGTACCTGGATCTTGTTGGTGATAGCCCCAGATTTTCCAAGGCAAGTTTAAGGCAAGTTTTAGAATAATCGTCGGCGCACCTGTATGTAACAATATTTTGTTTAAAACATTTTCTTTTTGCCATTAATTACTAAGGACATTAGATACAGGTAAAGGTACCAAGAAAAACATGTTTGTTATAGGAAAGAAAAAAAAATCTACAATTTATTACAGTATCTATATATATATTGTTGAAAACATTGTATGTTGGCTGTGCTTATGGGCAATCTGATTGGTCCGTCGGTCTGTCACTCAGCCTCTGGCCAATCAGATTGCTCCGTTAGCCTCACCTGCCCCCCCACGGTTCTCATTGGCCGGTGTGGTCTAACAGTGAAACCCACTCTTACACACACACACACCACCCTCACACCCCGTGCGCCTCTCAAAGACTGGCTACCACACGATGTGCACCAGCCGCTGCCCGCCCAGGTAAGTAACTAAACCACCGCCTCACACCCCTGTGCCTCCAGCCTCCCCTCCAGCTTACACCCCTGCCGGCGGGCCGCTGCCTCAAACTCCTGCACCTCCCCTCCCAGCTCACACCCTGCCGCCGGGGCCTAAAACCCCTGCACCTCTGGCCTCTCTTCCCGCCTTGCCTCCCAGCTGACACCCCTGCCGCAGGGCCGGCGCCTCACACCCCTGTGCCCCCCCCACCTCACACCCCGGCGCCTCCCGCCGCCTCACACCCTGGCGCCTCCCGCCTCAACCAGCCAGGATCAAGCAGCGGAATGGACGGCCTGGACCAAGCGGCGGAACGGACGGCGGGACCAAGCGGCAGAACGGACAGCCGGGACCAAGCGGCGGAACGGACGACTGGTAGAGGGAGCAGGCGAACGTAGGAGTAGGAGCGAGCAGCCGGGACCAAGCGGGGAAGCGGACGGCCGGGAGGGGGAGTGGGCAGCCCACACCCCTCACCCGTATCACACCAATTGCAAACAGGCTGCCTCCAGCCTCAGATCCGCAGGGGAGCGGGCGATGGGTGAGGGAGCGCCCGTCGCTTGCACGCGCCTCCGTCTGCTGAACATCCCCAGTAGACGGAAGGTTACTGGGGGGAGGGGTGAACGAACGACCAACCGGCCAAGACAGCGGGGGAACGGCCGGACGGGGGATACATTAATTGTCACTTACCCCCACCCCTTCACCTCCCCCCACCCCTTCACCTCCCCCACCGCCCCCCCACCCGACACCTTCATCTCCCCACCCACACTTCCCCCCCACCCCTTCACCTCCCCCCCACCCCTTCACCTCCCTCCCACCCCTCCATCTCCCCACCCACCCCTCCCACCACCCCTTCACCTCCCCCTCACCCCTTCACCTCCCCCCCACCCAACCACTTCATCTCCCCACCCACCCTTCCCCCCACCCCTTCACCTCCCCTTCACCTCCCCCCACCTCTCCGCCCCCCACCTTCACCTCACCCCTACCCCTTCACCTCCCCTCCCCCCACCCCTTCACCACCCCTCCCCTTCCCCCCACCCCTTCACCACCCCTCCCCTCCCCCCCACTCCTTCACCTCCCCTCCCTTCCCTCCCACCCTTCACCTCCCCTCCCCACCGCCCCACCACTTCACCTCCTCCCATCCCCCTACCTCCCTTCCCGACCCCACCCCTTCACCTCCCCGCCCCACCCCACCCCTTCACCTCCCTTCCCCCCACTCCTTCAACATCCCTCCCCCCACCACTTCACCTGCTTTGTTTACATTCTGCGGTCACGTGATCGGGACCTTTAAATGCAGAGGGATACCGGCACCTCATAAAGGGGCCTGTATCTCGGGAAGCAGGGGGTCCCCGGACCTGAAACCAATGCGGTTCAGTTCCGGAGACCCCCTGCACATGTACACTATGAATAAAATTGAATATAAAATAATTTTTAATATGCCGATGTTTGCGCCGAGAGAGCAACGGATCTCTCTCTGCTGCAAACACAACTCGGCAGGGGACGGCTTCTCGGCAGCTTCTCGCCAGGCAGCCATCTCGCCACCGGTTACTCGCCATTATATCAAATGGTGGTGGTGCATTCATTCGCCAGGGATTCGCCCCTTACAGCATACAGTGAGTTTAACACGCCAAAAACATGGCTAATTGCAAAACTGGCTAATGCATTTTTTCGCTGCTTAGTGCATAGACCCCTAAGTCACTTATCACTATATCTGATTTTCTCACTAGTCAAACCCAGACACCCTCACCACTGGCTAGGAGTTCCGTTATCAGACTTTTTGCACTAGTAAACACGCCTATTTCTGTTTTTGTCATGACAAGCACCCCTGTTGTTAGGGCCCTTGCAGTTTTGGATAAGACTCCTTTTACTTCTAAGGTTTCTGCTATTAAGAGTTTCCACGGTTCCAACTTATCGCTTATTGTCTCTTTAACTCCCATCATTATTCCCCCATTACCCGTCACTGACTCCCAGGCACCAGCTCCAGACGCTAGTTCTCCTATCAGTACCCCTGCATTGCTAGATGTTCCTGTTATGGATTCTGAGCCTCCAGCTCCGGAGTCGATTCCTCTACTCGCAGTTGCTTTTGTAGTCTCTCAGGTCCCTGTCACTGAAGTACAGACTTCAGCTTCTGATGATAGCTCCCCTCCCTCCGCTACCCTCTCACTGTCTGATTCTCAAGTTCCTGATATTAAAGCCCTAATGCCTATTCCTACTCCCCAGACAATACTATCTCCCACTGAGGGTTCAACAGTATTTGGGAGCTCCACTGCCGATTGCTTCACTGCCTCTGCGAACCCATGGTTAACCCCCTCGGAACCTTCTGTTGCCCCTGTTATTTCCTCTGTGTTGGAAATACTCTGTACGTATCCCAAGATTTCGGTCTCTAATCCTGGTTTACTGCTTGCCTTGTCACCTTCCATACCAATACCTGGAAATGCTCCCACCCATCCTATACCCTCACTGACCACTACCTGGGAGACCTCTGGAGGAGAAGACCCTCTCAAATTCCTACATGCAGTGGTCAGCCAAGACTTTTTCTGTCCCGAAGGTTGCCCTGGTATATTCGATCAACTATCGATGCCGCTTATCCTAAACTCTGTTTCCATTACTAAAGACTGGGCTCCCAGTGGGGGTTCTTCTGCCGTTTCTGCTCCGGAAACCCCTGGTTATTCACAACCCTGGATTCCCAAGCCATTTCGCGTGGCGAGCCATGTACCAATGTTGTCGCTACCACCACTCTCATATCCTAGAACAGTACTCGCCAAAGAACTGCTCGTTTACGGATCCCCTTTCCGCCTAAAAAACTTTAGGAACAACTCAATCTCCCCTAAACTCATGGATGGCCCTGTCTGGCCGCAGTTCTCACCAGGGGGTGGGGGTACACAAAGGAGTGCCCACGAGTCTCTGGACCATGACTCTACTCCCAATCCTAGACAGTTAAGGAACAATTCCAGGTCCCCCAACTCTATGAGTGGTCGTATTCGCCCGGAGGTCTCACGTGAAGGGGGGGGGGTACTTTAACGGATCCGCACCTTAGTTTACTGCTTACCTTGCCTTACAGACCTGTGCAGTCATGGAACACTTCCCCTGATATTTACTGCAGCCTTGATTCACTCACTAAAGCAATTCTGTTACACGCCAATTCTGCTATTGGTTCACTGACCTTTAAATACAGCCTTCCCACAATGCTTCCCTGCCGAGCATAATCCTTCCTGGATGTCACACGTGTTCTGCCACAAGCCCTAGGCTTGGCTCCGTTGTGTATTAACCTCTCTAGTTTCATTCCCTAGTTCCTGAGACCTGCTGCTAGTCTTCATGCAGGGGCCTGTGTTCCCTGAGTATCCTGAAACCAGCTACTACTCTCTACGTAGAGGCCTGCTTTCCTGAGGCCTGCTGTACTTCCATAGCAGAGGCCTATCTACTGGTTCCTGAGGCCTGCTGCTAGTTTCACGCAGAGGCCTGTTCTGACTCCTGTGCTGAAGCGGAGGACTCTCCAGTGTGTACTTCAGCTCCCTGTTTCCTGAGGTCTGCTGTCCTTCCATAGCAGAGGCCTGTCTACCGGTTCCTGGGGCCTTCTGCTCTCTCTCCATTGCAGAGGCCATGTCCTGTTTCCTGTGCTGAAGTGGAGCACCTCCAGTGTATACTTCAGCTCCCTGTTTCCTGAGGCCTGCTGCCCTTCCCTTAGCAGAGGCCGGTCTATGAGTCCTGAGGTCTGTAGCTCTCTCTCTTCTTGCACAGGCCCACTCTGGACTCTGGTTTACCAGTGCTGCTAGGCGGTGTGACCACTCCGGTCTGCTTATCCCTTCCTGTGACCATTACCATGGGCCGTGGTCACCGCACACGCAGAACCTGCTCCCGCCCTGCAGCTATTACGCTGAAGCGGGACGTAGTTGACTCCCTGTTGCTGAAACTCCCCTTGGATAACGTTTACCCTGAAGTCTCCAATCCTGACCCTGGCTTGTCCACTGATGATGCTGCTTTTTCCAGTCCCGACCCTGCTATGTACGACTACGAACTGCGCAAACCGGATCAGCCTGCGCGGTCTAAGGTCGGTGCTTATACAACCCCACCTCAGCCACGCGGTCCGACCCAGGTTTGTGGCGAGCACAACCGTGACACTGTGGTCTGAAAACTGATACCTATCTTGAAAGCAGCTACTTATTCACGGGCACACTTCTTCAATCAGTGCTTGGCACAGCACTAGCAACTCCCACTTGTGTCGCAAATACAGTTAGCTCATAGTTCATTCATTCATTGTAACCGCAGATAGCTTCTTAGCTGCAAAATAGGGACAATAAAGGTAGTGTAGGAGAAAATATAGGCTAATGGTTGCCACACATTTTAACCCCTTCTGCCCCAACACGGTTTAGGGTTACCTTTATTATTGTTGTTGTGGCTTCCTCCTGTGGCACTACTATTGAAATTGATTCTTCCCTTGTAAACACAGAAGCAAATAATTTGTTTAATACCTCTACTTTTTCCTTATCTCCAATTATCTGCCTGCCCATCTCACACTGAAATTGTCCTATATTTTCTTTTCTATTTATTTGTTTTGTTATTAAGGTACTTAAAGAACTTTTTAGGGTTGATCTTACTTTCTATTGCAATCCTTTTTCATTATCCATTTTTGCTAATTTGATTGCGCTTTGGCAATTGTTATTTTAATTTTGTTACATGCCTTATAATTCTGATACGATGCCTCCGTCCCTTCTGACTTCAATAATCTAAATGTCTGCCTCTTCTTTTCCATTTCCTCCCCTACCTGTTTATTTAGCCACATTGGTTTTTACTTATTTCTTGTATTCTTATTACCCATGGGTATACACTGATAAGTGTGCTTTTCCAACAATGGTTGAAAGACTGCCCATTTATCGCCTACATTTTTCCCTGCAAGAACATCATCCCAGTGTATTACTTTTAGATTAGTCCTCAGTTTATTAAAATCTACGTTTCTAAAGTTTAAGGTTTTTTTTGAAAACAAGTAATCTGTTTTTTGATAATTTATTTCAGATGAGATCATGTTATGATAACTGTTATGCAGTAAGTTAAAGTGGATACATGACCCCCATATAATGTATGAAGTTTAGGAACCATTCAAAGTACATCTCAGTACTTATGTGTACTTGTGGATATATCAATAAAGCAGGAATAGTAGCACTGCGCGATTGAAAAAAAAATGTATTACGAGATTGAAGCAGGGGGTCGCCGGAGCGGAAAAGTGTTAATTTCAGCTCCTGGGACCGCCTGCTTCAAGAGATACAGGTAAACCCCGTTATAGCGCGCCCCGTTATACCGCGAAATCGGTTATAACGCAGTTTTCACGTGGCTCCCGTTTAAAAATAAATAAATAAATGTTTAAATTAATATTTTTTTTGCGCACTGCACACACTGCACACACTCTCACTGCACACACTGCTCACTGCACACACTGCACACACTGCTCACTGCACACAGCACACTGCACACACTGCTCACTGCACACACAGGTCACTGCACACACTGCACACTGCTCACTGCTCACTGCACACACTCTCACTGCACACACTGCTCACTGCACACACTCTCATTGCACACACTGCACAGTGCACACTGCACACACTGCTCACTGCACACACTGCTCACTGCACACACTGCTCACTGCACACACTCTCACTGCACACACTCTCACTGCACACACTGCACAGTCTCTCACTGCACACACTGCACAGTGCACACACTGCTCACTGCAAACACTGCTCACTGCACACACTCTCACTGCACACACTCTCACTGCACACACTCTCACTGCACACACTGCACAGTGCACTCACTGCACTCACTGCACACACACACACACACACACACACACACACACACACACACACACACACACACACACACACACACACACACACACACACACACACACACACACACACACACACACACCCATATACACACACACACATACACACCCATATACACACCCACATACACACACACCCATATACACACACACTCTCACTGCACACACTCTCACTGCACACACTGCACAGTCTCTCACTGCACACACTGCACAGTGCACACACTGCTCACTGCAAACACTGCTCACTGCACACACTCTCACTGCACACACTCTCACTGCACACACTCTCACTGCACACACTGCACAGTGCACTCACTGCACACACACACACACACACACACACACACACACACACACACACACACACACACACACACACACACACACACACACACACACACACACCCATATACACACACACATATACACACACACACACATACACACCCATATACACACCCACACCCACATACACACACACCCATATACACACACACAGTTTCTCTCCCATATATACATACACACACACTCTCTCACTCTACACAGACGGGGGGGGGGTCGGAACAGAGGAAAGGCCGCGAGCAGCACCACCACCCGCTCCCCCCCCTCCTCCCGCGCAGGCAGCGGGAGCGCCGGGGACAGCGGTGGGGAGAAGAAACCCCCAGCTACCACCTCCATGCAGGCAGCGGAAGCACCGGGCACGTGGGGGGGATCAGAGGTAAGCGGGAACCCGAGGGACATCCCCGCTCCCATCTCCTGCCCCGCGGGCTGTCACGCGGTGACAGGGGGAAGCGGGGACCAGAGGGACATCCCCGCTCCCATCTCCTGCCCCGCGGGTGAAGGGTGCTGCGGGGGGAGGGTGATGATACGCCGATGCGGCGGCCATTTTTTTTGTGCGACCCCGTTACTAACGCGGTGGTCTCGGGGTGGACCCCGAGGACCGCGTTATAACAGGGTTTACCTGTACTTACCACTGTAGGTGCTGTCGGTATCTCAGTGGAGTTCACAAGGGCCAATAGGAAGCCGCAAGAAATTACGTTGCGACTTCCTGTTGGCCCACATGATGCAAGGCATTTAAACATCGCCATTTTGTTAGGCACACTAGTTCCCTGGCTGCAGATACCGGCGCCCCCATGGAGGTAAGTATTTTTGGAAGTACGGGGTCCCTGGAGCTGAAATGAATGCAGTTCAATCCTGTAATTAAAAAAAAAATATTAATCAAATCATGCAGCGGCCGTTATTCGAACAAATCACGGCGCCATTTTCGTGTGCGCTGCTGTTCTCCACACGGCATTAATGCCACTAATCGCCACAGGCACATGTGTTTATCACGGTTGCTTTCTTTGAATTTCATGGATTGTGTGCAATTAAATGCAGTGAAATGAATGAATTGTAATGTGTACAGTACTGTGCTACTGTGCTACTGTGTCAATTTCAGGTGTTTAAAAGCCAGAACACTAAAATGCCATTTTCTGCACTCGCCTGCACGCGCGTCTTAAGGCGGTACGGTTGGAAGAAATCCCGCGCCATGACATGGGTATTCCGAGGTATACACCGCGTGAAGTGTTTCAATAACGGCCGCTGCATCTGTACATGTTCTTCTGTTTTAAGAGACTATTAGCATTTTACAAAATCAAGCAGCATTCGTTATCAAGCTCAAACCGATTACATTACTTATTTTTTTAATGCATTGATTCTTTACTTCTTTTTTAACTGCACAGACTACAGTATGCACTTCAGCAGGCAAATGCTCTGTCCCTGTGTGCTCATTTGTATCTCCCTACCCAGAATACTTTTTTTGTATGACAGGTGACAATGGAACAAATTAAGGTTTTTAAGACTTGTGAAAGACATGCAAATACATGTTAATGCCCAGGCTCTAAGCAGCAAGACTACATCAAGGGTATTGAGGCAGGATGAACATTAGACAGCAGTCAAAAGTTAGTCCTTGGTAGTCAGACATTACAATATCAAGGCTCTCCACAGAATGAGGGTCTTGGCTGAAAAGCAGTTCCTCAGCAAAGATATAAAACGGGAAGACAGGAAACACCCTCCAAGCACATCAGCCATAGGCAGTCTTATGGTCAGTGCTGCATATAGGGCAAGTGTCTTTCTCAGTAGCATTCTGTACAATTGCATTGCTAAGTGAAATGAGAATGCTGAATACCTGGAATGGAGATAATTCCCAAAATCAGATTGTTTAGCCAGATTCTTGACCTGGGCCATATTGGGAAACACAGATCAAATAGTTTCCTCTTGAAAATAGCATACATTTTAAAATGGCAACTATTGTAATGCTTATACATTTTTTATTGTTGTGTTATATATGGTGACTATAAAAGTAGTGTGATGTTTTATAGTCATTGCTTGGTTCTTAAAATTCTACCTGTTTGGGATATAAGACAAGAATGGTGATGAGATGATGAGAATCTGGTTTAATTCATTAAAATAAGACCATAAGGAGTAATAATAATCAGGGAGACATTTGTATTTCCTTTATTTTCCTTTATTCACTTTACCATTAGCATTACAACACAAAAGATAACTTTTTTTTTTAATCTTGTTTTTACAACAGAATCAATATAGAAAAAATCATGTTTTGGACAAATTAAAATAAAATGTACTGGCAGGATAAATGTGTGTATGAAACATAGAACTATGGCTTACTGTAACTACTATACAGGCATACCCTGGTTTAAGGACACTCACTTTAAGTACACTCGCGAGTAAGTACAAATCGCTCAATAGGCAAACGGCAGCTCGCGCATGCGCCTATCAGCACGCCCTGAACATCAATACCGGCTCCCTACCTGTACCGAAGCTGTGTGCAAGCGGGGAGACTATAGAGCCTGTTACACATGCGTTATTTACATCAGTTATGCACGTATATGATGATTGCAGTGCAGTACATGCATTGATAAGTGGGAAAAAGGTAGTGCTTCACTTTAAGTACATTTTCGCTTTACATACATGCTCCGGTCCCATTGCGTACGTTAATGCGGGGTATGCCTGTAGTTACGCTAAAATACCGAAATTATACAACCAAACTTATTTTATTATGAGATGGACTGGGATCTGATATTAAGACTACTGTAATGATCATAAACACTCGTTGTTTATTCTGAGTATTATAGTAAATTTAATATAAATCTTAAATTTCCAAGAGTTGTACAGTTTGGGATTAACAAGAGACTCTGTTCATTTTCTGTTGGTAAAATGATTGAGAATGAATGATAAAGAAGCAAATAAAAGGAACACCACACCAGCGGACATCACAGGACTACTGGTAGGGAACTTAGAACAGCAAAATGTTACAAGCACTAAAAGAAAAGGAACAATAAAAAAAAAAAAGATTAATTAAAAATCGTAGAATCCCCCCGATTAACATGAAGAATTAAATTATTAAATGGAAACTTAGGACTTCTATTTTCCTCCACACAATTTAGGTTTACCTAGAGAATGTACTTGTCTCAAAACATGGTCAAATATGGCTAGAGACCTGTGGGGGGTCAGTGTTAGTCGTCTGCTAGTTTACTGTGCAATTTGCTTTTTATAAACTGTACCGTAGTCAACTACTGTGGCTAGAAGGATTGTATGCTAGAATAAGAGTGCAATTAGATAACTGTTGTAAATATTTTGAGTAATTTATTTGGATTTGCCATCTGTTAGATTTTTACAACAGATATTCACCAAAGAAATGTTTGAGGTCTGAGGAAATGTGTTTTCATAAGAGTTGAAAAAGATTGTGGACACAATATATTAATACAATAGTATACTATTATAGCCATTTGCAGTCATCGGTATCACTCATTGTATGAGCAACAGCTTTATTTAATATTTAATCTGTGGTAAGATACCATAGAGAACGTTGAACATTTAACTTTTTTAAATAATTCAATTCTTCAGTACTTGGGGTTTCATTCCTGCTTCCTATTAAAATGTTTGATAACATACACATACAGAGATTACGTTTTTTAATTGAAAATAAACAGTGTTTAAAATAGATTGTGAAGCCTTTTAGTAGAAAAATGAGAGGTTCAGCTATAAAGAACTCTTACGGTATGTTAGTCCTCTAGAAGGTATCAGAAACCTACAGTGATTATACATAGAAAAGCCTGAGTAGGGTGTGTTATATTTTCCCCACATCCAATGTACATCACATTTCTCAAAAGTGAAACAACAAAGCTCTGTTCTTATTTAATTTGGCCTGTGTTACAGTACTTCCCATTTGCAAATAATTGCGGCCAGAATGTCGCAGAGCAACAGTAGAATTAATCTGTAATAATTATATTGATTGTTGTCTGCCTACTTGAATTGTACAATATTGGGACAGATTTGGCGCTGCCACACAGAATACCTTATTTACTTCAAAGGGGTTTTGTGTTTTGTTATGTTGAATCAGCGCTATCACAATTTATAGAATAAGATCCATAGTCTGACCGTCTTGATACTGTAGTGCCGATGAGTATTCTAAAATAAATCTTGGGCAATTACCAACAAGACCCAGGTACATGCTGGGTACATGCTGCAACATTTCCGTGACATTACTGCAGACAGACTAATGGCCCATCGGATTAACAGCGGGGGTCCCTGGCAGTCCCATTCAAACTGAATGGGACTGCCAGAGACCCCTGCGCTGTTAATCGTATGGGCCATTAGTCTCTGCAGAAATGTCACTGAAATGTTTGCAGCATGTACCTGTGAAAAGGAAAGATCCAGAGCTCCACGGATTTGCAAAAGTATCAAATTTATTGCGCCATACACAACGACCGTTTAGACCTTAGTAGGTTTTTTTCAAGTGAAAAGGCATGATGCCAAAGACAGGAAACAGGATATATATATATATACACCCCCCCATAATCAATAATAAAGTGATAAACCCTAAACAACTGAACAAATAGCAATCAGCACATATAGTTCCAATTGACAGTCTTATCTTTAGGCTTCCGATTGGCTGTTACTTGATCTCACTACTTTCCTTAGAATCCCCACTGCTGCTGCAGACCCATGTTGATTCCGGATGAACCCGGAAGTGCGTCACGCGCAAGCGTCCTCGTGCGTTCCATGCAATCCTTTCCGCGTTCCAGCGTCGATCCTCCTCACTTGGTTGGTCCTTCGGCCGAAATCTCGCGAGATTATGGCACTGCTTCAATTCTTTGAAGTTTCTTCTAAGTTTCTATATGTGCTGATTGCTATTTGTTCAGCTGTTTGGGGTTTATCACTTTATTATTGATTGTGGGGTGTGTGTATATATATAGCCTGGTTCCTGTCTTTGGCATCATGCCTTTTCCCTTGAAAAAGACCTACTAAGTCGAAACTGTCATTGTGCATGGCGCAATAAATTTGATACTTTTGCAATTCCGTGGAGCGCTGGATCGTTCCTTCTCACAGTTCAAGCTTGGATATTTGTGACAGGTATGCCTTTGAACCAGCAGCACCGGTAATACTGTTTTGTTTTTTGACTAATGGTGTGCAGCATATCACTGTTCATTTGACTGCAGCATATACCTAGCATGTACCTGGATCTTGTTGGTGATAGCCCCAGATTTTCCAAGGCAAGTTTAAGGCAAGTTTTAGAATAATCGTCGGCGCACCTGTATGTAACAATATTTTGTTTAAAACATTTTCTTTTTGCCATTAATTACTAAGGACATTAGATACAGGTAAAGGTACCAAGAAAAACATGTTTGTTATAGGAAAGAAAAAAAAATCTACAATTTATTACAGTATCTATATATATATTGTTGAAAACATTGTATGTTGGCTGTGCTTATGGGCAATCTGATTGGTCCGTCGGTCTGTCACTCAGCCTCTGGCCAATCAGATTGCTCCGTTAGCCTCACCTGCCCCCCCACGGTTCTCATTGGCCGGTGTGGTCTAACAGTGAAACCCACTCTTACACACACACACACCACCCTCACACCCCGTGCGCCTCTCAAAGACTGGCTACCACACGATGTGCACCAGCCGCTGCCCGCCCAGGTAAGTAACTAAACCACCGCCTCACACCCCTGTGCCTCCAGCCTCCCCTCCAGCTTACACCCCTGCCGGCGGGCCGCTGCCTCAAACTCCTGCACCTCCCCTCCCAGCTCACACCCTGCCGCCGGGGCCTAAAACCCCTGCACCTCTGGCCTCTCTTCCCGCCTTGCCTCCCAGCTGACACCCCTGCCGCAGGGCCGGCGCCTCACACCCCTGTGCCCCCCCCACCTCACACCCCGGCGCCTCCCGCCGCCTCACACCCTGGCGCCTCCCGCCTCAACCAGCCAGGATCAAGCAGCGGAATGGACGGCCTGGACCAAGCGGCGGAACGGACGGCGGGACCAAGCGGCAGAACGGACAGCCGGGACCAAGCGGCGGAACGGACGACTGGTAGAGGGAGCAGGCGAACGTAGGAGTAGGAGCGAGCAGCCGGGACCAAGCGGGGAAGCGGACGGCCGGGAGGGGGAGTGGGCAGCCCACACCCCTCACCCGTATCACACCAATTGCAAACAGGCTGCCTCCAGCCTCAGATCCGCAGGGGAGCGGGCGATGGGTGAGGGAGCGCCCGTCGCTTGCACGCGCCTCCGTCTGCTGAACATCCCCAGTAGACGGAAGGTTACTGGGGGGAGGGGTGAACGAACGACCAACCGGCCAAGACAGCGGGGGAACGGCCGGACGGGGGATACATTAATTGTCACTTACCCCCACCCCTTCACCTCCCCCCACCCCTTCACCTCCCCCACCGCCCCCCCACCCGACACCTTCATCTCCCCACCCACACTTCCCCCCCACCCCTTCACCTCCCCCCCACCCCTTCACCTCCCTCCCACCCCTCCATCTCCCCACCCACCCCTCCCACCACCCCTTCACCTCCCCCTCACCCCTTCACCTCCCCCCCACCCAACCACTTCATCTCCCCACCCACCCTTCCCCCCACCCCTTCACCTCCCCTTCACCTCCCCCCACCTCTCCGCCCCCCACCTTCACCTCACCCCTACCCCTTCACCTCCCCTCCCCCCACCCCTTCACCACCCCTCCCCTTCCCCCCACCCCTTCACCACCCCTCCCCTCCCCCCCACTCCTTCACCTCCCCTCCCTTCCCTCCCACCCTTCACCTCCCCTCCCCACCGCCCCACCACTTCACCTCCTCCCATCCCCCTACCTCCCTTCCCGACCCCACCCCTTCACCTCCCCGCCCCACCCCACCCCTTCACCTCCCTTCCCCCCACTCCTTCAACATCCCTCCCCCCACCACTTCACCTCGCCCCACCCCTTCTCCTCAACCCCCACCCCTTCCCCTCACCCCCCTTTACATCCCCTCAACCCCCCCTTCACATCCCCTCAACCCCCCTTCACATACCCTCCACCCCTTCACCTCCCCTGCCCCCTTCCCCTCCCCTCTCCCCCTTTCCCTCCCCCTTCACCTCCCCCCCTTCACCTCACCTCCCCCCACCCCTTCACCTCCCCTACCCCCTCCCCCTTCACTTCCCCTCCCCCCACCACTTCACCTCCCCTCCCCCCTTCACCTCCCCTCCTCCCTTCACCTCCCCTTTTGCCTCCCCCCAACCCTTCACCTCACCTTCCCCCCACCCCTTCACCTCCCCTCACCCCCCTCACTCCCACCCTTCACCCACCCTCACTCCCCCCCACCACTTCACCTCCCCCCACCCCTTCACCCCCCCTCCCCCCCACCCCTTCACCTCCCCCCCACCCCTTCACTTCCCCTCCCCCCACCCCATCACCTCCCCTCACTCCCCACTCACTCCCCCCTCCCCTGACCCGCCTCACCCCTTCCCCTCACCCTCACACCCTCCCCTCACCCTCCTCTCACCCCCACCTACCCCATCCCTCACCCCCCACCCCTCAACCACTCACCCTCCCACCCCCTCCCTCTCTCCCCCCATCCCTTCACACTCACCTCCCCCTCCACTCACCCCCTGTCCACTCACCCCCACACCCCCCTCACTCCCTTCACCTCCCCTCAACCCCTCCCTTCACCTCCCCTCAACCCCCCGCTTCACCTCCCCATCAACCCCCCTTCACCTCCCCTCAACCCCCCTTCACCTCCCCTCAACCCCCTCCCTTTCACCTCCCTTCAACCCCCCCTTCACCACTCCTCAACCCCCCCCCTTCACCTCCCCTCAACCCCCCCTTCACCTCCCCTCAACCCCCCCCTTCACCTCCCCTCAATGGTGACTATAAAAGTAGTGTGATGTTTTATAGTCATTGCTTGGTTCTTAAAATTCTACCTGTTTGGGATATAAGACAAGAATGGTGATGAGATGATGAGAATCTGGTTTAATTCATTAAAATAAGACCATAAGGAGAAATAATAATCAGGGAGACATTTGTATTTCCTTTATTTTCCTTAATTCACTTTACCATTAGCATTACAACACAAAAGATAACTTTTTTTTTTAATCTTGTTTTTACAACAGAATCAATATAGAAAAAATCATGTTTTGGACAAATTAAAATAAAATGTACTGGCAGGATAAATGTGTGTATGAAACATAGAACTATGGCTTACTGAAACTACTATAGTTACGCTAAAATACCGAAATTATACAACCAAACTTATTTTATTATGAGATGGACTGGGATCTGATATTAAGACTACTTTAATGATCCTAAACACTCGTTGTTTATTCTGAGTATTATAGTAAATTTAATATAAATCTTAAATTTCCAAGAGTTGTACAGTTTGGGATTAACAAGAGACTCTGTTCATTTTCTGTTGGTAAAATGATTGAGAATGAATGATAAAGAAGCAAATAAAAGGAACACCACACCAGCGGACATCACAGGACTACTGGTAGGGAACTTAGAACAGCACAATGTTACAAGCACTAAAAGAAAAGGAACAATAAAAAAAAAAAAAGATTAATTAAAAATCGTAGAATCCCCTGATTAACATGAAGAATTCAATTATTAAATGGAAACTTAGGACTTCTATTTTCCTCCACACAATTTAGGTTTACCTAGAGAATGTACTTGTCTCAAAACATGGTCAAATATGGGTAGAGACCTGTGGGGGGTCAGTGTTAGTCGTCTGCTAGTTTACTGTGCAATTTGCTTTTTATAAACTGTACCGTAGTACAGTGGCTAGAAGGATTGTGTGCTAGAATAAGAGTGCAATTAGATAACTACTGTGGCTAGAAGGATTGTATGCTAGAATAAGAGTGCAATTAGATAACTACTGTGGCTAGAAGGATTGTATGCTAGAATAAGAGTGCAATTAGATAACTGTTGTAAAGATTTTTACAACAGATATTCACCAAAGAAATGTTTGAGGTCTGAGGAAATGTGTTTTCATAAGAGTTGAAAAAGATTGTGGACACAATATATTAATACAATAGTATACTATTATAGCCATTTGCAGTCATCGGTATCACTCATTGTATGAGCAACAGCTTTATTTAATATTTAATCTGTGGTAAGATACCATAGAGAACGTTGAACATTTAACTTTTTTAAATAATTCAGTTCTTCAATACTTGGGGTTTCATTCCTGCTTCCTATTAAAATGTTTGATAACATACACATACAGAGATTACGTTTTTTAATTGAAAATAAACAGTGTTTAAAATAGATTGTGAAGCCTTTTAGTAGAAAAATGAGAGGTTCAGCTATAAAGAACTCTTACGGTATGTTAGTACTCTAGAAGGTATCAGAAACCTACAGTGATGATACAGTACATAGAAAAGCCTGAGTAGGGTGTGTTATATTTTCCCCACATCCAATTTACATCACATTTCTCAAAAGTGAAACAACAAAGCTCTGTTATTTGTTATTTAATTTGGCCTGTGTTACAGTACTTCCCATTTGCAAATAATTGCGGCCAAAATGTCGCAGAGCAACAGTAGAATTAATCTGTAATAATTATATAGCCATGCATAATAATGGTATATTGCTTTCCTCTCTGTTGGCAGTAAGTCCTGGTAAGAACAGGTATGCCAGCAGTAGTTATGGAGGTTTCCCCTCATCCAATGGTGAGGTGCCCTGTGTATGCAGGGGAGTGGCCGTATGCTCTGAGTCCCTGGAAAGTGACATCAGGGATGCGCCTGCCTCCTGAAGTATATAAGGCACAACACAGTTAGTTAGAGTGGTTCTACAAGTGTCCTACAGAGTGTTCTGCAAGAGTTCTAGCAGTGTTCTGGCAGCTGTGGAAAGCTGTTTGCACATTGTATGGCCTGCATAAAGGATTGTGGGAATACTTTGTGACCCTAGCGGTCCAGGTTGACCAATCAGCTTGTCTAGCCACTCTGTGTCCAGGGACCTGGCACAGAGAGGGTCTCCCTAGGAGAAGAGGGAACCCCACTTTAATTCAGGAGGGCGTACCTGGCGAAGGGACAGCACGGAAGAATGTGCGGCTAGAGCCGGTAGCTGCATGTGGCAGTCTGCCACATCACCGTCTGCAATAAAGATGCCCTGTTTAAAGATACCTCCACTGTGTGAGTGTGAAATTACTCGCAAGTGGATGGCACCATCGAGAAGGAGTTCCTCACCAGGACCATCTCCCTGCGGAAGCATAGATCCTGATGAGGTGGAGGCGCTGCACATGATGTAAGTTGAACTCGCAACCACTACCTCAGCTACCTGCCTGTTGATAATCCCCTACTACCATCAAGCGGGAGACTCAGGAGTTCTGTTGCCTACAGGTGCACCACCACACACACACGTAATGGGAGTTGGTTATTAAGAGTACCCGGGCCAATGTGAGATTGGGGGGGATAAACTCGTTACATTTTGGAGGCGCTGCTGAGATTTATATATATACCTATCAACAGGACAGGCTTTTTCTAGGCACGCTTGGAAACAGGGAAAGTGTATACTGCCACTTTGTGCTGCGTTGGGCAGGGACCACAGGGATGGTATACCCTGGGAACCTGAGAGGAGTGAGTGGGTCTGGAGAGGGGCTATAGCTTTCCGAGTCACCTTGAGGTCGCGCTAGGGGTAGGACGCCTGAAGGGGTAGACTGTTAACTAATTGTCAGGAATCCTGGAGAGGGTCTGCACTAGGCTGACTAAGAGAGGTAGACGCCCAAGTACTGCATGGGAGCCCCAGAGTACTCTAGCCATTCCAGATCACTTACCGAAGGGAGCATAGACTGGGAGGAAGGAGATACAGTAGACACTGAGAGAATGAGCCTAGCCTGAGTTAGTGCAACACGAGTTAGACATATGTTAGGTACACGAGGTGGTGCACAAGGCATGTTTATTGTACGGATGTGGTAGCTGCCCAGCAGAGCGGAGCTCCATGTACAGTAACTCAGTATACCGTGAGCAAGAAGTGACCGTCGGAATGGAGGATCTGCAAGGAGCAGAAGGTCCAGGATGTCGGGAAGAGGAAGGAGAACAAGCTACAGGAGAGACTCTTGTGTGTTTGCTATGGAATGGCGTGAAAGCCATGGCTGCGCCGTGTTTGTCATGTTTTTGTTCTCAGGATGATACCCCTGAGAATAGTGAGAACGACAGTCTTGCGCGATGGGAGGAACGAAATGGACTTTGTTACACACCAATTAACAAACAGCCAGACGCTACCTCAAATGGAAAAAAGGACAGTACTTACCAAAATGGCGGTTCCCGCATTCCCGGGACACCGCGTGGGCCAGCTGCAGAAAGCCTTGCAACTCTGCAGTTTGCAAATTGTTGGCCAGGATTGGCGGCAACGAGGAAACTCCACCCAGTTGGGGAGTTTGGCGCGAAAGCTGGAGCCGCGCCCTCATGGACGATGACTCACTCAGCCCCAGTGCTGGGTCAGCCTACAAAGAGGAGAGACATCCCCCTAGTTTCAACCAGGGGGAGTGGTCTAAAGTTCCCCCGGATGTTAATAGAGGAAGTGGGGGGAAGGACAGATCACCCATCCCCTGCACTTCAGTTGCGAAGAGCCATCGATCACTACAGACCACTAGGAACAGTGCTCCCGTTGGTGACCATGGCTGAGCAAGCGGAGAAAGTGGAACAGAGTCCCTTAATATCCACCCACCCCTACTCGGCTCCAGGAGGCTTCCTGGTCATCCGAGTGGAAGGTGTGGAGACAGTGGTCTGTCTCTGCCTGCAGTGCATACTGCCTGGTGGAGCCGTGGGCAGTGAGGCCCGATGCCCTCACTGTAGCTTGCAGTACATGTGGCCCATGACAACGTTTATGCCGATACAAACTGTGGGGATGAAACATCCTACCCCGACGTTGGCAGCGGAGCTTCCAGGTGCCCTGTGGAGGGAGAATACCGATTCCGTGGAGCCGGAACCCGACCGGGTTCTCCAGCCGGGGAAGCCCAGTCATCGCAAAGGTGACCGGAAAGGAGCCCCTAGGCGGTCCCCTACTGGAATACCCCGACCGAACTGCAAAATAGAGTCCTCGGACGAGGAGTGTGCCAGGCTGGCCGAGGCACAGGACTTGCTGGAGGAGTACCATGCTACTGGTATTCCATGGCGAGACGCCATTCCCCGTGGTGTGGAGACACGAAGCCGTGTCTCCAGTGCCGCGACCACCCGATCGCCGGAGTCCCCCTGCCGTGGTGACTAGCGGATCGGAAGGAGGTCGATCCACCCCGACCCCGCGGAGCAGCAGGTTAACGCCGTGCTCACTGCAGATCCCGGAGTTAAAAGCGTGCGAAGAGCGGAACCAGGGTCAAGCTGGACCGCACAGCAGAAGGGCGTTGCCGGATATCCTCGTGGAGGAAGAGGTCTTGCTTGGGGACCCAACCCAAGATGGCGTCGCAGCACGTGCGGATCCCGAGGCATTTCCGGACGACCAGAGCGGTGTCAAGTGGGAGGCAGTGGCGCCTCTACAGTCGACCAGGGGAAGTCGATCCTCTACGGACAGTCGACGGAGCGGGCGCTTGAATCGGAGATCGAGAGGACCCGCTACTGATGAATCGAATGGACATTATGGTGCACGTGAGTCCGGTGTTACAGAAGAGCAGGCAGTGACCCTGCCGGCACCTACCATCCATTGCCGTCCTCCAACCCCGTCCATTCCCAGGGTTAGCCCCCAGGCCCTAGTTCAAACCTCCGTCCCTGTCACCTGTCCCTTTGGGTCGGCATCTAGTCTGGGTATGTCAGGGGATTCCCGGGGTCCTATCACCGAACGGACTGGAAGCCTGGACTGGGGAACATCTGATGATGGATCGGAGGGGGGAGGGAGAGTTTCACCCCGAGGTTCCATTGTTAGCGCGCTGAGTCGTGAGGGCGGACACTGGTCGCAGCGCAAAGAAAGGGTTATGCGATCTGAGGGTACTTCAGGGGTATCCTCGGGCGGTCCTGATGATGAGGAGGAGCCGATAGAACCTAGCTCCGAGGAAGCAAGGGAGACTAGGTGGTGGGCACCATTATACGAGGGGTATGTCGCCTGGATCGACCGCACTCATTTCCTGTTAGAGAGGGAGGGGGTGGTTGATCACTGGTGGGCTCCTGGAGATTTTGATGATGAGGCATACCTTAGGGCCCTAAGGGTAAGGTGGGATCGCATTCAGGAAGGCCTTATTACCCCAAAGGGATCAGCAGGGTTGGATGACCCGGTAGAATCAGATGAGCCCCTGTCATGGGTGTTGCCAGGCGCGGCTGGGAAAAGTAAATTGACCAGGACTTGCCGAGCTGAACGGGCTATCGCAGCTCAGTATAAGCGATCGCATGGGCTCGATAACCCGTATGTACCCGAACCTCTAATGAAAGAAATTGAGGAGAACCGAGAAAGGTGGCTCAAAAACGATATTGAGTACTATATTGTTAATAAGGGAGGGGCCATTAAGGAGATTCAGGCCGAGCAGAGGGTGTCCCAACTCATGCGGGTCTGGAAGATAGGACGCAGTGTGTATATGCACAAGTTGGTATACTGTAACGAGCGGGGGTTACCACGAGAATACAGTGTAACTGTTCATGATGCAGAGGGGCGGGAGGTAAAGAAGCCAGACCCTCGACACTATTATTAGGTCCGCAACGAGTGGTCTGCCTTTATTCTTTGCTGCTTACTGCTGGTCGGGAGCGGGTGTTATATCATTATTATGTGAAGTGATAATGTTTTAATTCTAAGTTGTGTGTTCTTTTTCAGTGTTTCCTGGAGCAAGGTACACTAAATTTAGGACCCAGCCGGGACGGTGGGGATTCACCAGGGGGAGTATATAGCCATGCATAATAATGGTATATTGCTTTCCTCTCTGTTGGCAGTAAGTCCTGGTAAGAACAGGTATGCCAGCAGTAGTTATGGAGGTTTCCCCTCATCCAATGGTGAGGTGCCCTGTGTATGGAGGGGAGTGGCCGTATGCTCTGAGTCCCTGGATAGTGACATCAGGGATGCGACTGCCTCCTGAAGTATATAAGGCACAACACAGTTAGTTAGAGTGGTTCTACAAGTGTCCTACAGAGTGTTCTGCAAGAGTTCTAGCAGTGTTCTGGCAGCTGTGGAAAGCTGTTTGCACATTGTATGGCCTGCATAAAGGATTGTGGGAATACTTTGTGACCCTAGTGAAGTAACTAGCGGTCCAGGTTGACCAATCAGCCTGTCTAGCCACTCTGTGTCCAGGGACCTGGCACAGAGAGGGTCTCCCTAGGAGAAGAGGGAACCCCACTTCAATTCAGGAGGGTGTACCTGGCGAAGGGACAGCACGGAAGAATGTGCGGCTAGAGCCGGTAGCTGCATGTGGCAGTCTACCACATCACCGTCTGCAATAAAGATGCCCTGTTTAAAGATACCTCCACTGTGTGAGTGTGAAATTACTCGCAAGTGGATGGCACCATCAAGAAGGAGTTCCTCACCAGGACCATCTCCCTGCGGAAGCATAGATCCTGATGAGGTGGAGGCGCTGCACATGATGTAAGTTGAACTCGCACCCACTACCTCAGCTACCTGCCTGTTGATAATCCCCTACTACCATCAAGCGGGAGACTCAGGAGTTCTGTTGCCTACAGGTGCACCACCACACACACACGTAATGGGAGTTGGTTATTAAGAGTACCCGGGCCAATGTGAGATTGGGGGGGGATAAACCCATTACAATTATATTGGTTGTTGTCTGCCTACTTGAATTGTACAATATTGGGACAGATTTGGCGCTGCCACACAGAATACCTTATTTACTTCAAAGGGGTTTTGTGTGTTGTTATGTTGAATCAGCGCTATCACAATTTATAGAATAAGATCCATAGTCTGACCGTCTTGATACTGTAGTGCCGATGAGTATTCTAAAATAAATCTTGGGCAATTACCAACAAGACCCAGGTACATGCTGGGTACATGCTGCAACATTTCCGTGACATTTCTGCAGACAGACTAATGGCCAATCAGATTAAGAGCGAGGGTCCCTGGCAGTCCTATTCAAACTGAATGGGACTGCCAGAGACCCCTGCGGTGTTAATCGTATGGGCCATTAGTCTCTGCAGAAATGTCACTGAAATGTTTGCAGCATGTACCTGTGAAAAGGAAAGATACAGAGCTCCACGGATTTGCAAAAGTATAAAATTTATTGTGCCATACACAACGACCGTTTCGACCTTAGTAGGTTTTTTTCAAGTGAAAAGGCATGATGCCAAAGACAGGAAACAGGATATATATATATACACCCCCCCATAATCAATAATAAAGTGATAAACCCTAAACAACTGAACAAATAGCAATCAGCACATATATTTCCAATTGACAGTCTTATCTTTAGGCTTCCGATTGGCTGTGACTTGATCTCACTACTTTCCTTAGAATCCCCACTGCTGCTGCAGATCCATGTTGATTCCGGATGAACCCGGAAGTGCGTCACGCGCAAGCGTCCTCGTGCGTTCCATGCAATCCTTTCCGCGTTCCAGCGTCGATCCTCCTCACTTGGTTGGTCCTTCGGCCGAAATCTCGCTAGATTATGGCACTGCTTCAATTCTTTGAAGTTTCTTCTAAGTTTCTATATGTGCTGATTGCTATTTGTTCAGCTGTTTGGGGTTTATCACTTTATTATTGATTGTGGGGTGTGTGTATAGATATAGCCTGGTTCCTGTCTTTGGCATCATGCCTTTTCCCTTGAAAAAGACCTACTAAGTCGAAATGGTCATTGTGCATGGCGCAATAAATTTGATACTTTTGCAATTCCGTGGAGCGCTGGATCGTTCCTTCTCACAGTTCAAGCTTGGATATTTGTGACAGGTATCCCTTTGAACCAGCAGCACCGGTAATACTGTTTTGTTTTTGACTAATGGTGTGCAGCATATCACTGTTCATTTGACTGCAGCATATACCTAGCATGTACCTGGATCTTGTTGGTGATAGCCCCAGATTTTCCAAGGCAAGTTTAAGGCAAGTTTTAGAATAATCGTCGGCGCACCTGTATGTAACAATATTTTGTTTAAAACATTTTCTTTTTGCCATTAATTACTAAGGACATTAGATACAGGTAAAGGTACCAAGAAAAACATGTTTGTTATAGGAAAGAAAAAAAAATCTACAATTTATTACAGTATCTATATATATATATTTTTGAAAACATTGTATGTTGGCTGTGCTTATGGGCAATCTGATTGGTCCGTCAGTCTGTCACTCAGCCTCTGGCCAATCAGATTGCTCCATCAGCCCCCCCCTGCCCCCCCACGGCTCTCATTGGCCGGTGTGGTCTAACAGTGGAACCCACTCTTACACACACACACACCACCCTCACACCCCGTGCGCCTCTCAAAGACTGGCTACCACACGATGTGCACCAGCCGCCGCCCGCCCAGGTAAGTAACTAAACCACCGCCTCACACCCCTGTGCCTCCAGCCTCCCCTCCAGCTTACACCGCTGCCGGCGGGCCGCTGCCTCAGACCCCTGCACCTCCCCTCCCAGCTCACACCCTGCCGCCGGGGCCTAAAACCCCTGCGCCTCTGGCCTCTCTTCCCGCCTTGCCTCCCAGCTCACAAACCCTGCCGCAGGGCCGCCGCCTCACAACCCTGTGCCCCCCACCACCTCACACCCGGCGCCTCCCGCCGCCTTACACCCCGGCGCCTCCCGCCTCAACCAGCCAGGACCAAGCGGCGGAACGGACGGCCGGGACCAAGCGGCGGAACGGACGACCGGTAGAGGGAGCAGGCGAACGTAGGAGTAGGAGCGAGCAGCCGGGACCAAGCGGGGAAGCGGACGGCCGGGAGGGGGGAGTGGGCAGCCCACACACCCCTCACCCGTATCACACCAATTGCAAACAGGCTGCCTCCAGCCTCAGATCCGCAGGGGAGCGGGCGATGGGTGAGGGAGCGCCCGTCGCTTGCACGCGCCTCCGTCTGCTGAACATCCCCAGTAGACGGAAGGTTACTGGGGGGAGGGGGTGAACGAACGACCAACCGGCCAAGACAGCGGGGGAACGGCCGGACGGGGGATACATTAATTGTCACTTACCCCCACCCCTTCACCTCCCCCCACCCCTTCACCTCCCCCACCACCAACCCACCCGACACCTTCATCTCCCCACCCACACTTCCCCCCACCCCTTCACCTCCCCCCACCCCTTCATTTCCCCACCCACCCCTCCACCTCCCCCCCACCCCTTCACTTCCCGCCCACCCCACCCCTTCATCTCCCCACCCACCCTTCCCCCCACCCCTTCACCTCCCCACCCACCCTTCCCCCACCCCTCCCCCTCCCCTTCACCTCCCTCCAGCCCTCCGCCCCACACCTTCACCTCAACCCTAACCCTTCACCACCCCTCCCCTCCCACCCACTCCTTCACCTCCCCTCCCTACCCCCACTCCCTCATCTCCCCTCCCTACCTCCCCACCACTTCACCTCACCCCATCCCCCCACCTCCCCTCCTGACCCCACCCCTTCACCTCCCCACCCCGTCACCTCCCCTCCCCCAACCCTTCAACACCCCTCCCCCACTACTTCACCTCACCCCACCCCTTCTCCTCACCCCCACCCCTTCCCCTCACCCCCCCTTTACATCCCCTCAACCCCCCCTTCACACCCCCTCAACCCTCCCTTCCCCTCCCCTCCCCCCTTCCTCTCCCCCCTTCCTCTCCCCCTTCCATCCCCCTACCCCTTCCACCCCTTCACCTCCCCCCCTTCACCTCCCCTCCCCCTTCACTTCCCCTCCCCACACCCCTTCACCTCCCCTCCCCCTTCACCTCCCCCCCAACCCTTCACCTCCCTTCCCCCCACCCCTTCATCTGCCCTCACTCCCCCCACCCCTTCACCTCCCCTCACCCCCCTCACTCCCACCCTTCACCCACTCACTACCCCCCACCACTTCACCTCCCCCCACCCCTTCACCTCCCCCCCACCCCTTGACTTCCCCTCCCCCCACCCTGTCACCTCCCCTCACCCCCCACTCACTCCCCCCCTCCCCTGACCCCCCTCACCTGCCTCACCCCCTTTCCCCTCACCCCTTCCCCTCACCCCACCCCCTCACACCACCCCCTCACCCTCACCCCCCCTCACCCCAGCACCCCTCACCCCCTCACCCTTCCACCACCCTCCCCCTCTCCCCCCCTCCCATCACACTCACCTCCCGCTCCACTCACCCCCCCTCCCCTCACCCCCACACCCCCATCCCCTCACCCCCACACCCCTTCACTCCCTTCACCTCCCCTCAACCCCTCCCTTCACCTCCCCTCAACCCCCACCACTTCACCTCCCCATCAACCCCCCTCAACCCCCCTTCACCTCCCCTCAACCCCCCCCCCCCTTCACCTCCCCTCAACCCCCCCTTCACCTCCCCTCAACCCCCCTTCACCTCCCCTCAACCCCTCCCTTCACCTCCCCTCAACCCCCCTTCATCTCCCCTCAACCTCCCCTTCACCTCCCCTCAACCCTCCCTTCAACTCCTTCAACCCCCTCCCTTTCACCTCCCTTCAACCCCCCCCTTCACCTCCCCCCAACCCTCCCCCACCCCTCAACCCCCCCCTTCACCTCCCCTCAACCCCCCACCCCTTCACCTCCCCTCAACCCCCCACCCCTTAACCTCCCCATTCACTTCCCCTCAACTCCCCCTTCACCTCCCCTCAACCCCCCCTTCACCTCCCGTTAACCCCCCCTTCACCTTATCTCAACCCCCCTCAACCCCCCCTCAACTCCCCCTTCACCTCCCCTCAACCCCCCCTTCACCACCCCTCAACCCCCCCCCCCATTCACCTCCCCCCCTTCACCTCCCTTCACCTCCCCTCACCCCCCTTCACCTCCCTCAACCCCCCGCCTTCACCTCCCCTCAACCCTCCTCCTCTTCACCTCCCCGCAACCCCCCCTTCACCTCCCCTCATCCCCCTTCACCTCCCCTCAACCCCCCCTTCACCTCTCCTTAACCCCCCCTTCACCTCCCCTCAACCCTCCCCTTCACCTCCCCACAACCTCTCCCCTTCACCTCCCCTCCCTTCACCTCCCCTCAACCCCTCTTTTCACCTCCCTTCAACACCTCCCTTCACCTCCCCTCAACCCACCTCCCCTCAACCCCCCCCATTTCACCTCCCTTCAACTCCCCCATCACCCCCCCTCACCCCCTTCACCGTCCCTCAACCCCTTTCACCTCCCCTCAACCCCCTTCACCTCCCTCAACCCCCCCTCCCCTTCACCTCCCTCAACCTCACCCCCCCTTCCACCTCTCCCTCAACCCCCCCCTTCACCTCCCTCAACCCCCCCTTCACCTCACCTCAACCCCCCCTTCACCTCAACCCCCTTCACCCTCCCCCTCAACCTCCCCTTCACCTCCCCTCAACCCACCCCTTCACCTCCCCTCAACCCCCCACCCCTTAACCTCCCCTCAAAACCCCACCCCTTCACCTCCCCTCAACCCCCCTCCCCTCAACCCTCCCATTCACTTCCCCTCAACTCCCCCTTCACCTCCCCTCAACCCCCCCTTCACCTCCCATTAACCCCCCCTTCACCTTATCTCAACCAACCTCAACCCCCCCTCAACTCCCCCTTCACCTCCCCTCAACCCCCCCCATTCACCTCCCCCCCTTCACCTCCCCTCACCCCCCTTCACCTCCCCTCAACCCCCCGCCTTCACCTCCCCTCAACCCTCCTCCTCTTCACCTCCCCGCAACCCCCCCTTCACCTCCCCTCATCCCCCTTCACCTCCCCTCAACCCCCCCTTCACCTCTCCTTAACCCCCCCTTCACCTCCCCTCAACCCTCCCCTTCACCTCCCCTCAACCCCTCCCCTTCACCTCCCCTCCCTTCACCTCCCCTCAACCCCTCTTTTCACCTCCCCTCAACACCTCCCTTCACCTCCCCTCAACCCCTCCACTCAACCCCCGCTTCACCTCCCCTCAACCCCCCCCTTCACCTCCCGTCATCCCCTTCACCTCCCCTCAACCCCCCATTCACCTCCCTTCAACCCCCCCTTCACCCCCCCTCAACCCCTTTCACCTCCCCTCATCCCCTTTCACCTCCCCTCAACCCACCCCTTCACCTCCCCTCAACCCCCCCCCAATTCACCTCCCCTCAACCACCCCCCTTCACCTCACCTCAACCCCCCCCTTCACCTCCCCTCAACCCCCCTTCACCTCCCTTCAACCCCCCCCTTCACCTCCCCTCAACCCTCCCCCTTCACCTCCCCTCAACCCCCCACCCCTTCACCTCCCCTCAACCCCCCACCCCTTAACCTCCCCTCAAAACCCCACCCCTTCACCTCCCCTCAACCCCCCTCCCCTCAATCCTCCCATTCACTTCCCCTCAACTCCCCCTTCACCTCCCCTCAACCCCCCCTTCACCTCCCGTCAACCCCCCTTCACCTCCCCTCAACTCCCCCTTCACCTCCCCTCAACCCCCCCTTCACCACCCCTCAACCCCCCTTCACCTCCCCTCAACCCCCCCCTTCACCTCCCCCCCTTCACCACCCCTCAACCCCCCTTCACCTCCCCTCAACCCCCCCCTTCACCTCCCCCCCTTCACCTCCCCTCAACTCCTCCCTTCACCTCCCCTCAACCCCCCGCCTTCACCTCCCCTCAACCCTCCTCCTCTTCACCTCCCCGCAACCCCCCCTTCACCTCCCCTCATCCCCCTTCACCTCCCCTCAACCCCCCCTTCACCTCTCCTCAACCCCTCCCTTCACCTCCCCTCAACACCACCGTTCACCTCCCCTCAACCCCCGCTTCACCTCCCCTCAACCCCCCTCATCCCCTTCACCTCCCCTCAACCCCCCTTTCACCTCCCCTCAACCCCCCCTTCACCCCCAATCAACCCCTTTCACCTCCCCTCATTCCTTTTCACCTCCCCTCAACCCACCCCTTCACCTCCCTCAACCCCCCCTGCACCTCCCCTCAACCACCCCCATTCACCTCCCCTCAACCCCCCTTCACCTCACCTCACCTCAATCCCCCCCCTTCACCTCCCCTCAACCCCCCTTCACCTCCCCTCATCCCCTTCACCTCCCCTCAACCCCCCCTTCACCACCCCTCAACCCCCCCTTCACCTCCCTTCAACCCCCCCTTCACCCCCAATCAACCCCTTTCACCTCCCCTCATTCCCTTTCACCTCCCCTCAACCCCCCCTGCACCTCCCCTCAACCCCCCCATTCACCTCCCCTCAACCCCCCTTCACCTCACCTCAATCCCCCCCTTCACCTCCCCTCAACCCCCCTTTTGCCCGCCTCTGCCTTTCGCTCGCCCGCCTCTGCCTTTCGCCCGCCCGCATTCCCGCCGCCTCTTCCTTTCACCCACCCACCGCATCACACCCCTGCCCCCCACAGCCGCCGCACGCACTAAACAGACACCCACCACACTCGACACACACCCGCCGCCTCTCACCCACCCGCCACACTCGACACCTCTCACCCACCCACCACACTCGACACACACCTGCCGCCTCCTGCCCCTATGCACCCACATCACTGACCAGCTGCCGCATGCACCCGCCACACTCACACCCCTACACACCGACATCACTGACCAGCCGCCGCCGCACTCACCACGCACCCACCGCACTCACACCCCTACACACCGACATCACTGACCAGCCGCCGCCAGCACTCAACACACACCCGCTGCCTCACACCCTAGCAGGACCCCCACCCACAACCAACAATCACTACCCACGCGCCACCCGTACTGAACACCCATACGACGCCTCACATTTTTATATCACTTATGTCACCAAAATATACATTGTACTGTGGTGGGATTACAATAAACCATTTTGAAACAACATCGGATTACATTTTCTTCCATCTTTCTTTTCAACGTTATTATCCAACCTTTTGAACAAATACTCAACCTATTGTTCCACGATTTATACATAATAATACCTATTACACATTTACATCCCGGGCAACGCCGGGTCTCTCAGCTAGTTTATAAATAAAAATTTACTTACCCTGTACAACTGCGGAGCAGTTCAAATGCGTAATTAATTTTCTCTAATGGAACTCTTTGGGTCACCAAGCAATCAAGATCAAATTTGTTTGCCATGTAATCAGAAACTAACTTGGGAACATCATCTTTACTTTTCCAACCTGGATAATGGATGACAGTTCTCCATCACTACAATATCTCTTTGCTGGTTTGTTAATATAATATTATGGTTAGAAATGGTGTACAGTTCTATAAAAGAAGTAAAAAGGTTTCTAGTTAGGACTGACACATTTTTCTACTAGTGGATATTAGAGCAAGTGGATGAGCTGTCTTGCTCATTACCATCTTGGCTAAGGGCACATTACAATCAGAGTTGTCGTATGTTATGCTCAAACATGTCTTCCATACCGTCATTTACCTTCAGAATTCCTCACTCTGTTCTCTCACAACAATGCATTTTTTTCCTGTAGAGTTCCTTTCTCCTGAGACAACCCATTGCAACTTTACCTGTCTACCCATCTGTTTATCTTTCTAAAAAAAGCAATATTCAGGTAGCTGCTTGAAAGGGTTCCCCTAGAGCTGCTCGCCTCTGCACAGATCCAGCGTGCTATCGGTTAATGTCTGCGTTTGCTTTCTGCTATGTGTTTCGTCAACCCCGCCCACTGGAATAGTAATGACCCAGGAGGACAAAGGTCTTTGAAACTACAGTCAAAATAATCTGAACCCCTTCAGTCTACATCTGTGTCCCCCAAAAGCAGACAGCCTTTGGTGCAGCTGATGTGTATTCAAAGGGTATGAGCCATTTGCTGCTAATGGTGGAAACTCCCCAGCCCTCTCACCGCCTGTACCTAATGTTCCAATTTACCTGGCCTTATAGATTATAAGCTCCTTGAGGCAGGGCCGCTTCTAAAAACATTACAGGCTTATCCTACCTCTTCTAACACAATTTTAAACTTGTCTGTAAATATTACGTATGCCCATAATCATATCTGTAACTGTCCATGAAATGTCTGTGAATTGAATGTATAACCTCATTTAATCTAACCAAGTATTGTTATCATAACTCTGTGCCCAGGACATACTTTAAAACGATAGGCAACTTTCAATGTATTACTTCCTGGTAAAACATTATATAAATAATAAATTATTCAGCTAAATCTCTAGAATTGATACTCTTTTTGTATATAGTCTTTATTTAACTTTAAACAAACAAAAGGGTGTTGTCTATCTTGTTCCTTACAAAGCAGTGTGTCTAGCACAGATCATATTAGAGAAGAGTGGAATCTTTAAGTAAGGCTTATGGGTAGTTTTATAATGACATTTAACCAATAGGCGAGCTTCCGGGTTGCATGTATACATTTTTATATAAACCTGCAATATTTGTTGCTCATTATTGTAGTGTACAGTATCTAGTTGCAAATTCAGAGCAGTGATGTCTAAATAAATGACATTTTATTCTCTATGTCGTACCTCCAAATATAGATCCCATCAAGGTACGTCCTGTGAGTAATATCATAGGATCAATAGAGAGTTTTTCAGTTGGATGAGTCAACCCAAGTAACACAGTGACCCCACTTCCAAAGTATGTGGATTCAAGCGCAGTCATCTGAAGACAAATGTCAAAAGATTATGAAATGTACTACTGCATCATTATAAAGATTTGTACACATTAATTGGGTTTCTATTGCATTTCTTTTTGTTCTACGTGATAGGTGTTTGATAACAGTGCATGTAAATGTGTGCACTAGATCACAGCAATACAATTACTGCATGCACTATACAGGGAGAAAATCAAGTACACTTTTTAGAGGAATCAATTGAGCTCAGCATAAAGTTGGGCTTGTAAAGTTTTCATTTTATGATGAACAAATTATTAATGTAAAGAACCAGGAAGTAGCTATGAGGATTATAATGTTATTGCCTTAAACAATATTTTATTAAAAAAAATAGAAACAAAGAAGTATTAATAAATATGATGTGTGCTTTATAGGGAACATTGAGGAACCAAATGGTGTACATAAAAAGAATATTATTTGCTGCTTTTTGTAATATGAACCATTCCAAGAAGTCACCTGTAAATATTTAGAATTGTAAACATATGTAATGTTTTCGGTGAGTAGACCGACAAACAGTGAATTCCAAATTCAGGTAAAAATATGTCTAACAAAGAATAGAAAAAAGAGTTTGGTCAAATGTACAGCAAAACACATACTATAACAAATAAGCCATTTGATCTCAAATTATCATTCACACCAGTGCTGTTCAACGAGGTTTTCAAAGGTGCACAATTAGAATGTATTTTATTTATAGAAGAAGGGTCACAAGAGTATTGCAATATAATTTGGATATATGTAAAGACAAAGTAATCTGTGGTTATTCCCAGATAGATGTGGATTTTACACTAGCCTTTCAATCAACTTTTTTTCTTACCTTTATATCAATTTGTCCAGCACATTCAAAGGAATAGTCCACTCCCCCATTAGTCATTTCCCTAATGACCTCCTGAATGGGTTTATCGTAGTCCTTAGGGCTCAAGCACTCAGTAGCTCCTAATAGCATGGCTTTTGGAAATTTTTCCTTGTGGAAGCCAATCCCAATGATACGAGCAGCTCCAGAGACTTTGCAACCAATTATGGCTGAAAGTCCGACAACACCTAATCCGAACACAGCACAGGTAGAACCAGGCGTAACCTGAGAAGATATACATTTATAGAAATATCTTGGATTCAGAACGTAACAGGTGTAATTTCAGCCACAAACACGATATGTCTGGAAATGCCTAACGCGTTGCATGGTGGGGGCTCTTTATTTGAATTGACTGCTTGCCAACATTGGGCATCGTTTCTGCATTATGAGAGCTGCTGTAACATGACTACGGGCTCTATGCAGTAAGCGCCGAAAAAGTGCAATCGCGAAGGGTTGCCGATAGGCCTTATTTTGGCGATTTGCCCTCGCTGTATTCAGTATGGGCCGAATCCATGCCGATCCCTGCCGAATCACTGTGAAAGCAAAACTGCCGATGAGCCTGTGCCGAAACAGCTTGGCTCCCGATAACCTGCCGATAGGCCGTTTCTGCCGATAAGTGTTTGCAGCAGAGAGAGACCAGCCGCTCTCTCAGCGCAAACATCGGCAAAATCAAAATTATTTATAAACAACTTTGACTCCTAGTGTACATGTGCAGGGGGTCTCCGGAGCTGAACAGCATTGGTTTCAGGTCCGGGTACCCCCTGCTTCCTGAGATACAGGCCCCTTTATGAGGTGCCGGTATCCCTCTGCATTTAAAGGTCCCGATCACGTGACCGCGGAATGTAAACAAAGCAGAGGGATACCGGCACCCCCTAAAGGGGCCTGTATCTCAGGAAGCAGGGGGTCCCCGGACCTAAAACCAAAGCGGTTCAGCTCCGGAGACCCTCTGCACATCTACACTATCAGTAAAACACACATATCAATAAACACTCGTTCGTTACCTTTGCGGCTATGTGCTACGGCAGGCCTGCCCAACTCAAAGTGAGAAGGGCCGAACTGCTCCAAGGAAAAAAAATTTGGGCCGCACGGGTTAAATCATCATCATCATCATCATCATCATCATCATCATCATCTCTCCTTCAACATCCTCATATCTCCCCCAGAATCCCTCACTATCAACCTTTACGATACTCCCCATCTATCTCTCATACCCCCATCTCTCCCCCTCACCCAAACAATACCCCCCTCCACATCAAATACACAATTCCCCCTCCACATCCCCCCAGCCCATTCCATGTCAGCAACCCCCCCCAAGTCAGCATCCCATGTCAGCATCCCATGTCAGCATCCCCCCCCACAAGTCAGCATCCCCCCCATGTCTCTCTTCCCTCAATATAACACTCTCTCCCCCTCCCCAAATCACACCCTCTCCCCTCCTCTCAATATGACTCTATCCCCCTCCCCTCAATATGACACTCTCCCCCTCCCCTCAATATGACACTCTCTGCCCTCCCCTCAATATGACACTCTCCCCCTCCCCTCAATATGACACTCTCTGCCCTCCCCTCAATATGACACTCTCTCTCCCTCCCTTCTCCCTCCCTTCAATATGACACTCTCTCTCCCTCCCCTCAATATGACACTCTCTCTCTCCCTCCCCTCAATATGACACTCTCTCCCCCTCCTCTCAATATGACACTCTCACCCTCCTCTCAATATGACACTCTCTCCCCCCCTGCAACTCACATCATACCCTCCCCCTGCAACTCACATCACTCTCTCCCCCCCTGCACCTCACATCACTTTCCCCCCATGCACCTCACATGTCAGCAGCCCCCCTTCACATGCCAGCAGCCCGCCCCTCCCCCCAACATGCCAACAGCCCACACCCCCCACATGCCAGCAGCCCCCCCCTCACATGCCAGCAGCCCACCCCCCTCACATGCCAGCAGCCCACCCCCCTCACATGCCAGCAGCCCACCCCCCCTCACATGCCAGCAGCCCACCCCCCCTCACATGTCAGCAGCCCACACCCCCTCACATGTCAGCAGCCCACCCCCTCCTCACATGTCAGCAGCCCACCCCCTCACATGTCAGCAGCCCACCCCCCCTCACATGTCAGCAGCCCACCCCCCCTCACATGTCAGAGCCCACCCCCCCTCACATGTCATGCAGCTCACCCCCCCTCACATGTCAGCAGCCCAAACCCCCTCACATGTCAGCAGCCCACCCCCCCTCACATGTCAGCAGCGCACCCCCCCTCACATGTCAGCAGCCCACCCCCCTCACATGTCAGTAGCCCACCCCCCATCACATGTCAGCAGCCCACCACCCTCACATGTCAGCAGCCCACCCCCCTCACATGTCAGCAGCCCACCCCCCCTCACATGTCAGCAGCCCACCCCCCCTCACATGTCAGCACCCCACCCCCCACATGTCAGCACCCACCCCCCCTCACATGTCAGCACCCCACCCCCCCACCTCTGCACCAGCCCGTTTTTCACACCCACCCCCCACCAGCCCATTTTTTACACACACACACACACACACACACACACACACACACACACACACACACACACACACACACACACACACACACACACACACACACACACACACACACACACACACACACACACACACACACACACACACACACACACACACACACACACCTACCTCTTAGATCAGCACATCCTCTCCCAGGTATTAAGCACCGCCCCCGGCATGCTCTGACCTCCCCGACATCCTGCTATTGAAAAAAAAAATACTCACGGCTGCCACATCCTCCTCATGCTGCTGCTGCCCCCGCGCACCGCAAAACCCGGGGACGGGGAGGTGTGGAGGAGGAGGGGAGGATGAATCGCCGCCATTTTTTTAAACTTTTTTTTTTTTTAATTTATTTAATTAATTAACTGGCGCCCGGCCGGACTCATCGCGGGCCACACAGAGAGAGAGGCCAGGCGGGCCGCATGCGGCCCGCGGGCCGTATGTTGTGCAGCCCTGTGCTACGGTAACGGAGCAGCATGAATGTATTTTTAATAATAGTGTCATCGGGTGGCAGTGTCGCCACCATCTTTATAGCTTCCCATTCGCGCCGTGTCCGCTATAAATATGGCGGCGACACTGTAACCGAAGCCCCAAACCGGGGCCTGTAACTCAGGAAGCAGGGGGTCTCTGAGCCACAAATCAATGCGGTTCAGCTCATAGGACCCCCTGCTTCCGCACAATATTATTAAAATACATAAATGCTGCTTCATTACCATAGCGTATAGCTGCTAAGGCAATGAAGGGGTTAAGGCAGAATAGCATGTTTATTGGGGACAATTGCCCCCACTAAACATTGCAATAAACAACACCCCCTGTGTATTTAAAATACATAAACAACAATAAATACATTAAATACATATAGCACTCACCCATTTCCGGCTGCCACGATGAAGGCCATCCTCATCTTCATCCTGGCCATGCCCCCTCTGCTGCTGCAAAACAGACACAAGAATAAAAACATCCAATGTAATGTCCCCTAACCCCTTAATCATCATAGCGGTTATTAACCGCTACAGTCATTAAGGGGTTAAGCCACTCTCACCCACCACTCGGGAGGCCTAGATACCCTCCCACACTAACCCCCCAACCCGTGAGGCCTAACCACACTCACCCACTACCCACAAGGGAGGCCTACCCACATACCGTTGGGGCCAATACCCTTCCCCCCACCCCCAGTACCCACAATAAAAAAAATACACTGCCCCACATTAAACATCATTCTATTTATTAAATACATTACCCACCCCCTGTGCCCCCCCATAAATACATGATTTATCCTTTTACATACAGGGTTCATAACCAAGCCCCACGCGAGTCCCCGGTGGGATGGCGGGGCACCTGACAGACCTACAGGGTACCAGCAGCTCATTTCAAACAGGTTGTGGAGGCCAGTTGGTGGGTCCCGCCAAGTGCCATGGCCCCCAGGTGGTCTCCTTGGGAAACCGTGGGCCACAATTGGGTCCCCACGGTAGGCCCGCGGATGTCTGGGAGCCCCGGGTCAGACCCACAGGTGTCTGCGGGGCGTCGGGTGGTTCCCATGGGGGTCTGGGGAACTCACGAGTGCTCACTACGGGTCCGCAGCGCCCCCACGGATGTGGGACTACCGCTTCATCCCTGCACCTATGGGTCCACGGTGCCCCCACGAATGTGGGACCACCGCTTCATCCCCACACACTATGGGTCCGTGGTGCCCCCACAGATGTGAGGCCACTGCTTCATCCCCGCAGGTGTCACCCATGGAACCACCAGCCTGATACCCGTGAGATACCCAAGGAGACCGCAGGTGGTCTCCAGAGGTCTCACAAAGAACCAAGAAACCAACCCTGAATGTAAAAAAAATAAACCTGGAATATACATTCAATACACACATCCGCCCCCCCCAACACCTACAGTACAATAATGTGCAAAATAACTATTATCCAGATAGGGATAATAGATTATTTGCCCATTATTAAACACATTAACTAGCATATTAAAATAAATAAAGTACTACTGACCTCATCAATAAGAAGCCCCCGTCGCCAGCAACATCCTTGTTTTTCGTTGCCCACCAAATACATAGCCAATACAAAGCCAATACATTGCAATTACATTAAGATACCAATTAACCCCTTAAACACCTTATCGGATAATAACCGCAAAGGTAATTAAGGGGTTAAGCCACACTGGCACGATACCCACCCTTCACCCATTCATTTGTACAGTGGCTTCATCATGCAACTATATATATATATATACACACACATGATGAACCAATATACAAATAAATGTAGAAGGGTTATCAAAAACATGCTGTACTACAAATAACACTTCGCCATACAGACACACTACTATAAAATCCATTACTTTTAATAATCCAATCTGATCTTCCAATCATAAACCTCTAATGCCAATCAAAAACTTCAAATGACAATCAAAAAATTGCATTTACATTGTATATATGATGCATACAATCTATGCACCATATACATTCTGCAAATGAATGTTAACAATAACATATTCAAAACAAAATATCAATACATCCAAACAAGTACACTATTTAAACCAATCCAGTAAACATAAATCAATTAGCATTCATTAATTACATCCCTAAAGCATTTACATTCCATCCCTAACAATTAAACAATTAAGTAATTCAAGCGTTGAACAGAACAAGTTATCCTGTGAAAAAATATAAGTGTCAACAAGAATACAATATACAAAAGCAAGCCTCACCCTGACCTAAAGTACACCATACAATAGCAACAATTACATTTATCTAATTTTCACGTTTGTATATTGTATTCTTGTTGGGACTTATATTTTTTCACAGGTTAAGTTGTCCTGTTCAACGCTTGAATTACTTAATTGTTTAATTGTTAGGGATGGAATGTAAATGCTTTAGGGATGTAATTAATGAATGCTAATTGATTTATGTTTACTGGATTGGTTTAAATAGTATACTTGTTTGGATGTATTGGTATTTTGTTTTTAATATGTTATTGTTAACATTCATTTGCAGAATGTATATGGTGCATAGATTGTATGCATCATATATACAATGTAAATGCAATGCTTTGTTTGTCATTTGAGGTTTTTGATTGGCATTTGAGAATTTTGATTGGAAGATTAGATTGGATTATTAAATGTAATGGATTTTATTGTAGTGTGTCTGTATGGAGAAGTGTTATTTGTAGTACAGCATGTTTTTGATAACCCTTCTACATTTATTTGTATATTGGTTCATCATGAGTGTATATATATATATATATATATATATATATATATATATATATATATATATATATATATATATATATATATATATCTGTGTGTGTATATATATATATATATATATATATATATATATATATATATATATAGTTGCATGATGAAGCCACTGTACAAATGAATGGGTGAAGGGTGGGTATCGGGCCAGTGTGGCTTAACCCCTTAATTACCTTTGCGGTTTATATCCGATAAGGTGTTTAAGGGGTTAATTGATATCTTAATGTAATTGCAATGTATTGGCTTTGTATTGGCTATGTATTTGGTGGGCAACGAAAGACAAGGATGTTGCTGGCGACGGGGGCTTCTTATTGATGAGGTCAGTAGAACTTTATTTATTTTAATATGCTAGTTAATGTGTTTAATAATGGGAACATAATCTATTATCCCTATCTGGATAATAGTTATTTTGCACATTATTGTACTGTAGGTGTTGGGGGGGGGGTGTATGTATTGAATGTATAGGCCAGGTTTATTTTTTTTACATTCGGGGTTTGTTCCTTGGTTCTGCGTGAGACCTCTGGAGACCACCTGCAGTCTCCTCGGGTATCTCATGGGTATCAGGCTGGTGGTTCCACGGGTGACACCTGCGGGGATGAAGCAGTGGCCTCACATCTGTGGGGACACCGCGGACCCGTAGTCTGCAGGGATGAAGCGCTGGTCCCACATCCGTGGGGGCACCGCGGACCCGTAGTGAGCACTCGTGAGTTCCCCAGACCCCAGTGGGAACCACCCGAGGCCCCGCAGACACCTGTGGGTCTGACCCGGGACTCCCAGACATCCGCGGGCCTACCGTGGGGACCCAATTGTGGCCCATGGTGACCCAAGGAGACCACCTGGGGGCCATGGCGCTTGGCCGGACCCACCATCAGGCCTCCAGAACCTGTTTGAAACGAGCTGCTGGTACCCTGTAGGTCTGTCAGGTGCCCCTCCAGCCTGCCGGGGACTCGCGTGGGGCTGGGTTATGAACCCTGTTTGTAAAAGGATAAATGATGTATTTATGGGGGGGCACAGGGGGTGGGTAATGTATTTAATAAATAGAATGATGTTTAATGTGGGGCAGTGTATTGTTTTTATTGTGGGTACTGGGGGTGGGGGAGGGGTATTGGCCCCAACGGTGTGTGGGTAGGCCTCCCTTGTGGGTTGTGGGTGAGGGTGGTTAGGCCTCACGGGGTGGGGGGTTAGTATGGATGGGTATGTAGGCCTCCCGAGTGGTGGGTGAGGGTGGGTTAACCCCTTAATGACTTAGGGGACTTTACATTGGATGTTTTCATTCTTGTGTCTGTTTTGCTGCAGCGGATGGGGCATGGGCAGAATGAAGATGAGGATGGTCTTCATCGTGGCAGCCGGACATGGGTGAGTACTATATGAATTTAATATATTTATTGGTGTTTATGTTTTTCAAATGGGCACATTCACTATTATCCTCTTGTGGATAAGAGTAATTGTGGCCATTAGTATACTGTATGTGTTAATGGGGGGGGGTTATTTCTTTAGAAGTATGTATGTGTTTTGACATTAATTTGGGGAGGGGACATAATTGGTACTGCAGGCATGGGGGTAACACCCGAGGGCCCCCGCCGGCCTATAGTATCATTGATGTGCATATATGTGTATGTTAGGGATTGTTGGGGTTATATATATATATATATATATATATTTTTTTTTATCTATATATATTTATATATCTATTTTATCTATATATATTTATTTATTTATATTCATTTATTTATTTATGTCGATATATTTATTTATCTAGTGTGGGGCTGGTGTGTGTGATTATTTTTTATTGTGGGTAGCGGGTGTGGGTGAGGGGGTATTAGCCCCAACGGTGGTTGTTTAGGGCTTGCGGGTGGGTAGCGGGAGGGCTTAACCCCTTCATGACTGTAGCGGTATTAACTGCTACGGTCGTGAAGGGGTTAAGTGCACCCGCAACCCCCCCGCAAGCCCTAAACAAACAACAAGGGCCAAATATCCCCTTCACCCACCCCCGCTACCCACAATAAAGCTGGCACGGTGGGTTAACCCCTTCATTGCCTTAGCGGTTAGCCGCTAAGGTAATGAAGTGGGCTGTACATGCATTTTTCCTGCCTCAGATGCATGCCGGGGGCTCCGGTTCTGGTATTAATGGGTATCAGCTCCGGAGACCCCCGGCATCAATCACAGACAGGAAAAAGGGCTGATTTTTTCTAAGTGTCGCCCTTGCCGATGCTTCTCCTCCACCAACTTGCCAACTTTATTTGGCGGGCTGGATTGCCGAAAAACTCTCCATTCTGGAGTGCCGATCAGCAGCGAAAAGCTGATCGGGGCTACCTGAATTCAGCCGAGTTCAAAAAGTGCCGATAAGTGGCTTATCGGCACCCAGTTGCCGATAAGATTTTATCGGCAACAAAAATTGCAGATTTTTCCCACTTATCGGCACTTACTGAATCGGGAGGGCAAATTTGGCGAAAAAATGGCGATAAACGGCTTATCGGCGCTTACTGCATGAGGCCCTACATCTGTACATAGGGGCATATTGATTCAAATGCTTTGTCTTTTCTCTTGAACATTACTATCACATTGGAGTCCCTGAAACTCAATTTCAAAGCAAAAAAGCAACATATTTCTCAGATTTATGTCCTTTGAATCGATCACATACAGTACTTACCAGATATAGGCTAATTTGAAGGTGTGTCATATTGACTACATTCCCTGAAGTACACAATCACCTTTCACTATCTGTGTGTTTGAAATCACCTTTCTATCTGATATGTACATAATAAATTCCAAACAATTACAAATTACATGCTTTGGGTAATTGTATACATTGTTTCTACCACAAGAATAAAAGCCAGCACTATAACTCTGGGCCTAAGAAAATGGCGCCATTGCCCTGAAAAAAGGGATTGATGACCGTTATGCATGTGTTTCTATCACATATTTTTATGACATTATTTTGCAATTAAGTGGCTTGTATTATTTCTACTATGTTTTATACTTTAGATACTGTAATTTAGCTCAGTTTAGAATAAGTTGCAATTAAGCTTTGGAGCCTATTTATCTTCTGGTTATAAAACTAGAACAAAATTGGTGCCACTAAAAAGAAAGCAGTAAATTTGTTAAAGAAATGACATCCAATTGAAAGCAATAAAGAAGTTTTCTTTTGATGAATCTTGTGCAGTTATTTTTTTTACTCCAGGATTGCACCAGTTTTGCATCGGGGAGTCTGACCCGTGTTATGTTTAGCTCCAGTGGCCAACTGAATCCAGAGATAATTACTGGTGTTACACATGACATTAATGGGCCTCTTTGGAGTGGTGATAGCAATTCAGGTGCAGAGCAAGCACGGAGAATCTCCGGGACCAGCTCCAGATGGTGGGTATTTTGCAGACACTGTATATGTTCTTACACAGCGGATGCATGATGGTTAGAGGATCCCTGGCCTCTGGATGGTGCTGGCTCTCTGTTAATGGAGGACTCTTGATCTTTCCTGGCCAGCCAGCCATGAGCGACTGACTGGCCTGTCCCTCTCCCAGCAGGGAGGAGACCGTCCACACACCTCCACTTCTTAGGAGGGTTGGATGAGCATTCCTACAATTTGACACCCTCCCTGAGCTCCAGAAGGAGAGGGCTCAAGGTCTGTACCCTGATAGGCTGTACACAGACCCTGAGTTACCACCACTTCTGTCACTCAGAGTAGCATGAGGGGGGTTGAAAGCCCACAGGATTTCCTGTCAAGCCTGTAGCTACAAAGAGAGGAAGGAGCGGTGCAAGTAGGTAAACCAAACGCAGCTCTAACAAAAATGACTATTTATTGAAAAAAGGGACAAACATCACAAAGCTAGAAACCTGTGACGCGTTTCATCCAACAGGGGGCTTTGACAAAGTCCCCTGTGGGATTAAACGCATCAGAGGTTTCTAGCTTTGTGATAGTTGTCCCTTTTTTCAATAAATAGTCATTTTTGTTAGAGCTGCATTTGGTTTACCTACTTACCTCGGTGCACCGCTCCTTCCTCTCGTTGTTCCGTTACTCCTGCTGGTGGCACGTGGATTTCTATATACACACAGTTGGAGGCACTTACACCGGTGGATTATCTCCTCTTCAGCGTGGATATACTGGATACTAGCATCGTGATAGCAGGTATTTCATTGGCAGAGTGGGTTGAGGGTGACGTAGCATTAGCCAGGCTGTTCTCATTGAAGTCAGTCGGCGATTCTTATTGTCACCCCTTATCACCCCTCCCCCAACCTGCGTTATTTTGTCCGCTGAGAACTGTTCATTTGCTCATGCTAGTGCCTCATCCGTGTGTTATAATACACAGGATATTCCTACGCTTTTTGGCCCTTGAGCACTGGTAGCAGATCACTTCTGCTTTGCTCTCCCTGTGGCTACAAAGGACTTACGTGACAGGAGGCAGCGAGGCAATCTGGACCAGCCATGTTATACATATATACATATATACATATATGTGTGTGTGTGTTATAAAGGCAGGATTGCTGCTTTACTCTGTCTACTATTTAATCTGCAACGTTTTATTATTGCCATGTTATAAACAGAATTGGTCCACAATAAACTCTATCAAAGCCAATGAGATTTGACAATGTATGTAAATATTAGTGTATTCTGCACATGTTTCATGTTGCATACACGTCATAAAACTATCAAAGCAGTCATAGATTTATTTATTTATTTATAAAATATTTTAACAGGAAGTAATACATTGAGAGTTACCTCTCGTTTTCAAGTATGCCGTGGGCACAGAGTAAGACAAATAATACATGGTTACAAATACAGTTACATAAATGAACAGGGTATACATTATATACAAGACATTGCATGCACAGTTAAAGAAAAGATATATTATGGGCATATGAAACAGTTACAGACATGATTAAAATGTGAGACAGCCTTAGATTTGAAAGAACTTAAACTGGTGGTGGATGTGAGAGTCTCTGGTAGGTTGTTCCAGTTTTGGGGTGCACGGTAGGAGAAGGAGGAATGTCCGGATACTTTGTTGAGCCTTGGGACCATGAACAGTCTTTTGGAGTCTGATCTCAGGTGATAAGTGCTGCAAGTGGTAGAGGTGAGGAGCTTGTTCAGATAGCTTGGTAGCTTGCCCATGAAGAATTTAAAGGCAAGACAGGAAAGGTGAACTTTGCGTCTAGACTCTAGTGATGACCAATCTAGTTCTTTCAGAATTTTGCAGTGATGTGTGTTGTAGTTGCATTGGAGAACAAAACGACAAATTGAATTGTAGAGGGTGTCAAGTTTGCTAAGGTGGGTATGAGGTGCCGAGCCATATACTATGTCTCCATAGTCAATAATTGGCATTAGCATCTGCTGTGCGATACGCTTTCTGACCAGGAGACTTAGGGAGGATTTGTTCCTGTAAAGTACCCCTAGTTTGGCATAGGTCTTGGTTGTCAGGGTATCAATGTGCATTCCGAATGTTAAGTGGGAGTCAAACCATAAGCCCAGGTATTTAAAACTAGTGACAGGGGTTAGGGTGGTGTTAGCGTTGGTTCTAATCAGGAGCTCAGTGTAAGGAATCCGCTCCACGGTTTACTGGTTACCTTACCTTGCAGACCAGTGCAGTTCTGGAACAGCTTTCCTGAGGTTTGCTGCAGCCTGGATTCACTCAAAGCAATACACACTCCCTCTGGTATCTACTGCAGCTGTGCAGCCTTTCATTGCAAACTATACTTGCATTCACTCATTAGGGGCAGTACCTTCACACCCCCGCCGGGGATTGGCCCGCTGGCCTTTAAGTATTGCTTGCCCATAATGCTCCTTGCCGAGCATAGTCCTAACTGGATGTCAACTGTTTTGCCACAAGCTCTCGCTTGTTCCCCTTTGCTGATACCAGGTCACGCCCTGCGTCCTTCAGCTTCCTTCAAGCCGTTTGTTCTCCAATGCTGATTCCAGGTTACGTCCTGCATCCTTCAGCTCCCTTCAAGCCGCTTGTTCCCCTGTGCTGAAGCAGAGGTTTCGTCCCTGCGTCCTTCAGCCTCCTGGATTCCTGCACTAAAGTAGAGGTTTCGTCCCTGCGTTCTGCAGTCTCCTGGATTCCTGCACTGAAGCGGAGGTTTCCCTGTATCTACAGCTTCCTGGTTCCTGGGGCCTACTCTTTCCCTAATATAGAGAGGCCGTGTCCTGGTTCCTGCGCTGAAACAGTGGATTCCCTTGCCCGCTCAGGACTTTTGCGCTGTAGCACTGGTGCACCCGTGCAGCAAGACGGTGTGCTATTCTGGTCTGCCTACCATCTCCTGTGACCAGCACCATGGGCCATGGTCGTCGCTCGCGCAAAGGCCAACCCCGCGCTCCTAAGCTGAAGCGGGTCTCTCCTATCTCCTTATTGCCGAACTCCTGCATGGACAATGTTTATCCTGACGTCTCCTGTTCTGACCCTGGCTTGTACAACGACGACGCTGTCTTCTCCAATCCTGATCCTGCGACATATGACTACGAACTGCGCAATCCGGATCAGCCTGCGCGGTCTCAGGTCGGTGCTTTTACAACCCCACCTCAGCCTCGCGGTCCAACCCTGGTTTGTGGCGAGCAGAACCCTGACAGTATGCTCGGCCCTACAAACTCAGACCCCGCTGAGGTGTGGGTTGGTAAGTTTTTTTCCTAAAAACCTGTCCCAGCCTGTAGACCAGTCCCAGTTTGAGAATAATTATTTGTGCGATATAATACCTCTGATGGAAGATCCGTTTATGTTGGAGGGCTTGACTCCCTTGCAAAAGAAATGCCGTAATAATCTGGTTTATAAGGCTTACTGCCTCAGAGACTTAAAACAGTATCTGGCCAGTGTTTTGGCCATTGCTAACATTGCTTGCTCCCCTGATTCCCCTTTAACTGGGGAGGAGCTGAGTCCTGTGGAACTGGTCAACGCCTTTAATACACTCAATGCCCTGACTTTATCTTTGGACATTCCTATAGTATTCCCGGAACCTTCCGTCATGGTGGCTCTCGCTCACGAGACGCTGCATTTACTTTCCCGTGCATTGGATGATTGCTTGTTAAAACAGGATCGTCTCTTAGCCGCTCACGCCGTCGTTTGGCGGTATCCCTCGGCTACCAGTCCTGTTGCTAAACCAGGGGACGTATCTCTCTCTCCGGGAGATGACCAAACAGAACTATTACCAATATCTCCCAACGTAGTAACTGCCACAGTCCCAAGCTCCGATTGTATGCCCGGGTTCCCTGACACTAATGATATGTCTACATTAACCCCTGCCGATCAGTCCTGTGAGGTCCCCTTGGAGAACACATATGTGTCACTAACTAACACTAAGGTTCTTGTATCAGAGAATAAGTCCCTTAGTTCTCCTATTTCTAGCTTTAAATCCCTCGCTCTAGGTCTTGAGGGTTTTCCAGCTTTAAACTCTGCTAGACAGTCCTGCGCGCTTTCCCCGTCAGAGAAAGAATCCCTAAGTTCTCTTCCCAGGGTTATTTCTGTATTAACCTCTGTGGGGCAGCTCTCTGAGTTTCCTTTGGTAAATCCCTGTTCTCTGTCAGCCACGGTCACGCCCCTAGCTTCAGACGAGAGATTCCTGCTCTCTTCTAATACAGAGAAAAGGTTACCTATGTATTACTCTCAGGCATTGTCTGCATTAATCCCTGTAAATTCTTGCTGCCTCCAAGTTAATGCCTTCGTTGTAGCCTCAGAGAATGTGTCCACAAGTCAGACAGCAGAGGTTGCATTGAGGGATTCCCATAACCGTACGGAGTCTCTAGATATTCTTTGCTATAAATTCCCTGCTTCAGCTCAAGTTTCCGCAGTATCGTCTCCGGAGACTTCGGCTAAAGTTCTGGTTCCTGTTAAATGTATTCAGGAGTCAGGTTTTTCCCTAAGCTTAGTCGCAGAGTTCCTTCTCCCGGGTATTTCACTGAACCAGCCTGTCGCCCACATAGCGGTGATCCCTGCTTCAGCGCATAGTTCCCACATTATGGAGTCTGCAGTAAGTTCTGGTTTCCCAGACATTCCTTACCAAATACCTACTTCAGAGACCAGTACAGTTATGATTAACCCCCGTGTACTGTCTGAGTTCTCCTCCTCTTTAAGCTTAGGGTTAAAGGCATACAGTAGTCTGTATGTCTCTCCTGGGGTTCATATTGTGTTCCCAGGAATGTTTGCGGACGCACGGTTTTCTCCCAAAAGTGACGCTTTTTCATATAGATCAGTAAAAAGCTTGCATACTGTTTCCCTTTTCGCTGAATTGTGTCTTACTAGTTTTGAGACTCTGAGAGGTAATGACTCTCCTTCTGATTCTGTGGCTCTTTCTATAAGGGGTATCCTGTCTGGGGGCTCTCCTGATTTCTCTCTCCAGGCTAATCCTTTGGGGATCAGCATATCTGCGGTCACTCCCTTAGTACTGTCTGTGGACACCATGCACTTATTACAAGTCCCGGGGTTTAAATCTGAGCTTTTTAGCTGTCCTGCCTTTGCTGAAACCCAGTCCCTCAGTACTGTGTCTAAATATGTCCCAGCAAACATGGGGTTACTCGGGGGGGAGATTAAAGCTCCTGTCTTAAAGGGTATTTTTTCTCACATGTCCAGCAAATTTAGAATCTCAGTAAGTGTTTCTATGTCACTTATCAATACATCTGATTTTGTCTCTAATCAAACCCAGATACCCTCACTATTGGTTAGGAGTCCTGTGATCAGAGATTTTGCACTAGAAAACACACCAATTCATGTTTTTGTCAGGTTAGGTACCCCTGTGGTTAGGGCCATTGCAGTTTTAGAGAAGACTCTTTGTACTCCTAAGGTGCATGTCATTAAGAGTTTTCATAGTTCATACTTGCTGCTTGTTGATTCTCAGGGCCCTGTCACTGAGGTACAGACTTCAGCTTCTGATGTTAGCTTCCCTCCCACCACTACCCTGGCTCTGCCTTTTTCTCAAGCTACTGATTTGAAGATCCCAAGGACTATTCCTGATTCACTGACAATATTATCTCCCAATGAAGATTTCCCAGTATTGGAGAGCTCTACTGTTGTTTGCTTCTCTGCTCCTGCTAAACCATGGTTTTGTCCCTCGGAATTTTCGGTTGCCCCTGTTATTTCCTCTCAGTTGGAAATACTCTGTACGTATCCCAAGATTTCGGTCCCTATGCCTGGTTTACTGCTTGCCTTGTCACCTTCCATACCAATACCGGGAGATGCTTCTAACCAGCCTATACCCTTACTAACCATTACCTGGGAGCCTTCTAGAGGAAAAATTCCTCGCAAATTCCAACATGCAGTGGTCAGCCAAGACTTTTTCTGTTACAAAGTTTCTCCTGGTGTATTCGATCAACTATCAGGGCCGCGGATCCTAGATTCAGGTTTCTTTATTAAGGACTGGGCTTTCAGTGGGGGTTCTTCTACCGTTTTTGCTCTGGAACTCTCTGGTTCTTCACAGCCCTGGATTTCCAAGACATTTTGCGAGGCAAGCCATGTACCAAGGATGTTTCCTCCATCAATCTTATATCCTAGAACTGTACTCACCAAAGAACTGCTCGTTTACGGATGCCCTTTCTACCTAAAGAATTTTAGGAACAACTCAATGTCCCCAAGGCCCATGGATGGTCCTGTCTGGCCACAGTTCTCACCGGGGGGTGGGGGTACACTAAGGACTAATCACGAGTCTCTGGACCACGACTCTACCCCCAATCCTAGACGGTTCAGCAACAATTCCCGGGCCTCCAACTCTATGAGTGCTCATGTTCGCCCGGAGGTCTCGCGTGAAGGGGGGGGTACTGTAAGGAATCCGCTCCACGGTTTACTGGTTACCTTACCTTGCAGACCAGTGCAGTTCTGGAACAGCTTTCCTGAGGTTTGCTGCAGCCTGGATTCACTCAAAGCAATACACACTCCCTCTGGTATCTACTGCAGCTGTGCAGCCTTTCATTGCAAACTATACTTGCATTCACTCATTAGGGGCAGTACCTTCACACCCCCGCCGGGGATTGGCCCGCTGGCCTTTAAGTATTGCTTGCCCATAATGCTCCTTGCCGAGCATAGTCCTAACTGGATGTCAACTGTTTTGCCACAAGCTCTCGCTTGTTCCCCTTTGCTGATACCAGGTCACGCCCTGCGTCCTTCAGCTTCCTTCAAGCCGTTTGTTCTCCAATGCTGATTCCAGGTTACGTCCTGCATCCTTCAGCTCCCTTCAAGCCGCTTGTTCCCCTGTGCTGAAGCAGAGGTTTCGTCCCTGCGTCCTTCAGCCTCCTGGATTCCTGCACTAAAGTAGAGGTTTCGTCCCTGCGTTCTGCAGTCTCCTGGATTCCTGCACTGAAGCGGAGGTTTCCCTGTATCTACAGCTTCCTGGTTCCTGGGGCCTACTCTTTCCCTAATATAGAGAGGCCGTGTCCTGGTTCCTGCGCTGAAACAGTGGATTCCCTTGCCCGCTCAGGACTTTTGCGCTGTAGCACTGGTGCACCCGTGCAGCAAGACGGTGTGCTATTCTGGTCTGCCTACCATCTCCTGTGACCAGCACCATGGGCCATGGTCGTCGCTCGCGCAAAGGCCAACCCCGCGCTCCTAAGCTGAAGCGGGTCTCTCCTATCTCCTTATTGCCGAACTCCTGCATGGACAATGTTTATCCTGACGTCTCCTGTTCTGACCCTGGCTTGTACAACGACGACGCTGTCTTCTCCAATCCTGATCCTGCGACATATGACTACGAACTGCGCAATCCGGATCAGTCTGCGCGGTCTCAGGTCGGTGCTTTTACAACCCCACCTCAGCCTCGCGGTCCGACCCTGGTTTGTGGCGAGCAGAACCCTGACACTCAGTCGCTGGAAGCTTAAAAAATTTAGTCTTGGTCCCAAATACCATTGTTACAGTCTTGTCAGTGTTTAAACAGTTTGTTTTGGGAAATCCAGTTTTCGAGTCTCAAAAAGTCAGACTGAAGTATGTGTTGAAGGTCAGAGAGGCTATGGCTGTGTGCATAGAGGATTGTGTTGTCTGCATACATGTGTATTGAGGCTTCCTTACAAGCTGTGGGAAGATCATTAATGAACACTGAGAAGAGTAGGGGCCCCAGAACAGAGCCTTGCAGGACACCACAGGTGATATCCAGGGGGTTGGAGTTAGAGCCTGAAATGGACACATGTTGGGCTCTTCCTGATAGGTAAGACTGAAACCAGTTTAAAGCATGCTTCCCTATTCCAGAGCTCTGGAGTTTGTTAAGCAGGATAGCATGATCAACTGTGTCAAAAGCCTTTGCAAAATCTAGGAATACTGCACCAGTGAGTTTTCCCCGTTCCATTCCACACTGGATTTCATTGCAAACTTTTAGCAGGGTAGTTACGATGGAGTGTTTGGGACGAAAGCCAGATTGGAATTGGCTAGGGAAATTTGTCTTGGTATAGAAATCGCTTAATTGAGAGTGGACACATTTTTCCATGACTTTGGATAGAATTGGGAGAAGTGAGATTGGCCTGTAGTTTGAGACAGTATTGTTGTCCCCACTTTTGAAGATTGGGACAACTGTGGCAGTTTTCCAGGTCTTAGGGATATGGCCTGCAGACAGGATAGAGTTGACTATGGAAGCAATTGGTTTGGCAATGGCTGGGGCACCAAGTCGTAGGAACCTAGATTGTAGTAAGTCAGGTCCGCATTGGCTGCTTAGTTTTAGTTTGAGGAGCGCTTGTGTAATCTCCTCTTCAGATACTGGGCCAAATTGAAAATTGTGGCCAGTGTTGGGAGGGGGTGGGGCTATGTGTGTACTCCCAGGATGAGATTCAGATTTGTGGTTTGGGCTACGTTTCGCTAATAAGTTAGTGGCACACCCCACAAAGTAATCATTGAATGCATTTGCAATGTCAGTGGGGTTTGTCAGAGTAATATCCCCCTTAGTGATATTACTTGGTTGTTGATGGTTAGGAGGCTGGAATATATTGTTGATAACCTTCCAGAAGTTAGCTGGGTTTGATGTATTTTGGTGGAGATTGTCAGAGTAATATTGTGCTTTTGCGTGCCTTGTTTGCCTTGTGCACAGATTCCGCAGGCATCTGTAGTGATTGAGATCCTTGGTAGTGTCAGTAACTTTGTAGCTTTTCCACAAGGTATCCCTGAGCTAGTAAAGTGCAATAAGGTCAGTTGTAACCCATGGAAGGTGGGCCCCCCGTACCCTTATTTTGCGTAGTGGAGCATGGGTATCACAGAGTTTTAAGAACTCGGATTGGAAATAGTCGAGCGCAGAATCAGGGTCGGGAATTAAATCGATTCTGTGCCATGGGCAGTTGGTAAGGTCATCCAGAAACTGTTGTGGGTTAAAGTTTTTAAATGTTCTAGTGAGGAGAACTTTAGGGCTTGAATGGGGCAGTTTAATTTTCCTTACACAGTACACTATTGCATGGTCACTGAAAATATCAGGAATGATACCAGAGGATTGGATTCTGCTAGGGTTTGAGGAGAGAATCCAGTCTAGCAAGGAATGGTTATGCGATTTCAGGTTTGTCCGTGTGGGTTGGGAAATGAGTTGTGATAGGTTAAGTGACTTGAGTTGTATCTGGATTTTGTGGTTTTTAGGGTCAAGCCAATTGAAGTTGAAATCCCCAAGAACTAGCAGCTCACTCTTCTCATTCAGAGAGGAAATGGAGCAAAGAAATTGGGTGATATCAGTCAGGGATTGTAGAGGGGCTTTAAGGGGGCGGTAGGTGCCAGCGAGCAAGATGGGCTTAGAAAAGGGGAGGCAGATTTTGCCAACTAGAATTTCAAAAGAGGGTGGGCATGGGAGGCAATTTAACAGTGTAAATTATAAGGTGTCTGCAATATAAAATAACACCCCTCCTCCTCTCTTTGACCTATCTCTCCTAAAAATAGAGTATCCCTGAATGGCGTTATTTGCATCAGGGGTTTTATGGGTTAGCCATGTTTCTGTAAGAATGATGGCTTTGGGTTTATGCATAAGGCACCATGCCCTTAGTTCGTCCAGTTTGGGCATCATGCTCTGGATGTTTATATGGGCGACAGATAGCCCTTTTTGGAATTTAAACGTGGAATTCTCAGGGGCATGGGACAGAGTTGAAATGGGAGGACCTGGGTTAGGTTCAATATCACCTGCTAAAGAGAGTAATAGTATGAGTAGAAATTTGGGTAGTTGTTTGCAAGTTGTAGATGTGGTGCAAGATTTATTTACTTTATTTATGCTTCTTAATGTTGTATTTTAAATGGATAATAGTAATTTGGGCCATTATTGTACTGTATGTGTTAGGTTTCTATTTATTTAATATAAATCCCGCGGGGATCACCCGGGGACACCCGCCTTCCTGTTGTATGATGGTGTCCCTGAAAAAATGTAAACAATGCTTTTTTGACTCTCTTCATTTCTTTTGCGCCAGCCTATAGCTGCTTTTAAAGCGCGATTGAGTTATTACTGTTTAGTGAATCACGTGGACTGGCAAAAAACGGCACGTTTACCGATTTTTGCCTGACGGACGTGTTTTTTTCACAGGGCAGAAAAAATGCCTTTTTAGGCCGATGAAGCACTGTTATCACTGCTTAGTGAGTCGCGCAACAGGCTCTATCAACTTTAAAAGCCACTTATCACTCTTAAAAGCAGTTATCACTGCTTAGTGCATCGCCCCCTAAGTATGTATATATTCAATAGAAAATTCCTAAAGATTGTTGTAATCTACAGATACAATCTAATAACTGCCAGGAGAGGGGGAGGATTGGAGACACGTGCTATCCATATACAGAATCTTTTCAGTACAAACTACATGAACTTTTTTACACCTTCATAGAGCTCTCAAACACAGAACTTTATTCAGTATCAGTTGTTTTTAACATTCATCCATACAATAAATATCGTTGTGAGCATGGTGCTGCAACTTGTGTCTTGGATGGCAATGATCTATAAAAGATCAAATATCAATGAGTCCATGTAAGCAATTGTGGCAATAATAACATGGAGTGTTTGTAATCATCTATAATCGGAGTGTATAACTCATGGATTCACAATTTTCTTTAGTTAAATGCCCCAAAATCGATATCTATATTAAGTCCATTTGGAACTAAAGTCATCCGCGTATAAATCCAGAATGTCTCTTTCTGGCATAATCTCAAAGTCTTCCACCTCCTCTCCAACTAGCAGGTACAACCTCAATTCCTCTGTAAATTAGTCCTGCTGGATAACCTGCATGCACTAAACCGAAATGTCACGACACATTAAGCGTGAGAAATTTCTTCTTAATGCTGCCCATGTGCTCCAGTATGCGGACCCTCAATAGACTTGAGGTACGCCCCACATACTGGAGTCCACATGGGCATTCCAATAGATATACAACAAATGTTGTTCTGTAATTAATACATGCTTAATCTTAAAGCCCTCTCCTGTGGCATGGGACAAAAAATGTCCTCCGCGTTGTGCTTTTTGAACTGTGGTACCGCACGTGAGCCTGGATAAGACCAACGGCATACAATGACTGAGTCATCTATAGAAAATCAGAGAGAAAGCTGGGCAAGGAGCAACCCAAAGAAACCAAATTCAACCCTTGTATTAACACATGATATATATCATCTATTGTATGATCTGACCCTGTGCTCCTCTATTCTTTCTGTCTATACAGTTTTTTTAATATGTTATAACTTTCTATATTTATAAAATACAATGTAGAATGTAAAGGATATTTTTGCTAAGAGATCTATGGGCATAATTTGTGAAATACGAATTACAGAATATTAATTTTTCGTATAAATTTAATTGGTTTGACATATCATAGATTTTCAAGTTGTGAGATTATCTTATTAATTACCTTGGCAGTATTAATTGCAGCACCATATCCAGTTGAAAATCCACAACCAATAAGACAGACTTCCATAGGGGCATCAGCATTAATTTTGGTGACACACATTTCAGTTACGACAGTGTATTCCGTAAAAGTGCTGGTGCTTAGAAAGTTGTGGATCTTCTTGCCTCTACAAGTAAACCTGCTGGTGTTGTCATCCATAAGCCCCGTTTTGTTACAAATACTGTTAGACAAACATATTATAAAACAGATTAGTGCATGCAGAAACAGTCTATAAGCTCTAAAGGACACACAAAGCAACAAGTGCATAATCCATTATAATGTAGAGTGTGAAAAGGAGCATAAATGGAGTTTAACATGCCTAATACGGAGGTATATGTAAGGGTGGAATCGGGTGCAGACCCGCACTACCTGACGGTGAAGCCAGTGGAGAGAGGATGATCTACGGCAAATCAGCTGTGGCTGCAATAAATACCCTGTTCCAACCAAATGTCCGGTATGGAGTACACCATGTACTCACAATAGATTACCGTTCCCCTTGCCTCCTTGCTTTGCGGTGCACCTAATCTACTGTAGGTGTTCAGCGTCCCTCCATGGCGTCTCTCCGATCGGCAAAACGAAGCCAAAAGAGGATGATCAGAAGACCAGCCGCCTCTGGTAGAAACTGAAATCACCATCGAAAAAGTGATGATTTTTTTTATTAAAGTACATAAAATGGATACTGATCCACAGACAAAAAAGTGACCTCCTCCCACGCGTTTCAAGCAACAAATGCTCTTTCTTAATGAGTATGGTAACAGAGGGGGGGGGGGTACTATTTAAACCTCTCCTCCAATAATTCTAATCAGTGTCAAACACCTGCAAAAAATTAATACATAACAAAGAAAAGACTTAATTTGACATAATGGGTAACATAAGATGTTAAGGAATCGTAATAAAAATAATAATAATTGTTATGACTGGTGGATGGGGTGACTAATGACACTGACTGAAACATATATTGTATAAAGTTTATATGGTATAGGTATGATCAAAAACCTCATTGAGGGGTGACCAGCACCATTCATGAAGTTAATGCTGTCCACATAATATAGTCAGAAACCATTAGACCACCCAGTCACCACCTGTCAAACCTGCAGCAGTTATACCATCAATCTAAAAAATTAGTGTGATATTGCTGCAATATGAAAAAATATAAATGGCTGATATAAACATGAATAGAGATAGTAAATTAACACAGGAGTCAATGCAAAGAGTTAACATAAGGTATCAATGGATATCAAATCCTAGATAGTCAAAAACCCGAAAAAATCTTTCAGTGTACAGAACAGATATTAATCTATAACAAATCTACTGATGGATGATACAAATTACGCAAATGCATACAGTAAACCAGGCATTCCTGTCCCCCTCATTTCCTTCCCTCCTCTTCCCCCTCTGCCTCCTCCCCACCGCACCTCCTGGTTTTGGTTGGACTTTTACATGTTAAGTATATGAGTTGCATCTCTTTGGGCCAAATAGACCAAATTGATATTTTAATTTTTATAAACTCATAAATGCCTGGTCTACTGTATACATTTGTATAATTTGTATTATCCATCAGTAGATTTGTTATAGCTTAATTTCTGTTCTGTACACTGAAAGATTTATTTCGGTTTTTGATTATCTAGGATTTGATATCCATTGATACCTTATGTTAACTCTTTTCATTAATTTACTATCTCTATTCATGTTTATATCAGCCATTTATATTATTTCATTTGCAGCAATATCACACTAATTTTTTAGATTGATGGTAAAACTGCTGCAGGTTTGACAGGTGGTCACTGGGTGGTCTAATGGTTTCTGACTATATTACGTGGACAACATTAACTTCATGAATGGTGCTTGTCACCCCTCAATGAGGTTTTTGATTGTACCTATACCGTATAAACTTTATACAATATATTTTTCAGTCAGTGTCATTATTCACCCCATCCACCAGTCATAACAATTATTATTATTATTATCATCATCATCGTTATTATTATTATTCCTTAACATCTTATGTTACAAATTATGTCAAATTATGTATTTTCTTTGTTATGTGTTAAGTTTTTGCAGGTGTTTGACACTGATTAGAATTATTGGAGGAGAAGTTTAAATACTACCTCCCCCCCTCTGTTACCATACTTCTTGAGAAAAGCAGTTGTTGCTTGAAACGCGTGGGAGGAGGTCACTTTTTTGTCTGTGGATCAGTATCCGTTTTATGTAGTTTAATAAAAGTTTTTTTTATCACTTTTTTGCTGGTGAGTTCAGTTTCTATCAGGGGCAGCTGGTCTTCTGATCATCCTATTTTTGCTTCAGATTAGTGCAAGGTTTGCTTTGAATGTTCTACAGATTCTAGTCCAACAGTGCAGAACTGCAAAATATGACTTAAAATTGACAGTAATTTGACAAATTAAGTTTAGCTCTAATTGCTTAATTTTGGCCATGTTGCAGTTATCTTAAACAAAAGTTCTATTATAGTGAATATTTTATCATGCTAATTATTTATGAAATGAAAAAAATTGAAAACAAACTCATTTTTATGACACAGGTTACTCTTTTGACTCTGGCAACTTCTGCAATCACCACATTGAGGAACGAAAAGTGGGATGACTTTGTCACCTAAAGAAACAAAGATCACGTTTTACGAAACCAGAAAACATTAAAATTGCCACACAATTAATTCTAATACGATACTATGCCTATCTTGCCTATGTATATAATGGCCAAGCCCCCCATGGTTGGCAAAATGTGTGCTCCAAAATGGATGGAATGGTACCATGTATTGTATTGTATGTCTTTATTTATGTCTTCTGTGATGGGCCTAGCCAGTATTAAAGGCCAGGGCCCTCGCAGAAGTACGCTGAGAAGCCACATCGGATGGCTGAAGATTAAAGAAGAAAACGACTTGGAAAGAAGACAAGAAATACTGTATTTACAGAACTTAAAGAATATTATTGATGGAGAATCAAGCGTGTGGGGTTAAATTGGGGTTTCCGCATCGCAGGCCCATGTATGGGGCCAAACTAAAAATATGCCATCAGGAATTTGGAGTACAAATATGCCAACAGACATGGATTGATTTTGTTTGGAATTAATTTTTTTTGGGGGGGGGGGGGGGAGAAGAGTATAGGGCCTTGATTGTGTTTTTGGGACTCTTTTATGGTTGGGCATCTGCTTTTTTTAGGATTGGTTTTGGGGTGCTTCATAATGGTCGGAATGAGAGTGAAACCTTTATTAAAGGTTGCCGGTGAGTGCCAATGTGGCCATCTAGGCTCTCATTGAGAGGGTCTAGGTGGCCACCATTGACAATCAATTTGTTAATGTTAGAAATGTTTTGTTTAAGTTTAAAAGTTAATATGGAGCTTGATGTATCTAGGCCTTAGCACCATATTTACTATATTTACACCTTCCGGTTCCAAAAGACACCTTACATCCCAATTTGGTGAATGGACCATATGGTGTCCTATGGTGCTGGAAGCTGTCGGATGGAATATCACCACTTAGCAAATAGGACCATATTTGTGATATTCAATCTACCCTGTGGTGCTACAAGGTTCAGCCATTATTGCTTTGTAGTGCATCTGCCACCTACCTAGACATAATACACTTTAAGTGAGATATTTCTCAAATGTACTGCTTATGGTTGACTTTAGTTATCAGGCCTTTCAGTTTACCCAAATGTCTATACTATATATTGTTCCTCAAAAGGACACATGCATAGAAATATTACAATAATAAAATTACGTAACAATAATATTATTAGACTCACCTCGTTTTACCTGAGTCACTCCCTCACCAACACTTTCCACAATTCCTACAGCTTCATGACCCAAAATCACTGGAAACTTAATATTGCTTAAGACTGTGTTAAGTGCCCAGTTGTCTGCACCACAGATACCAGAAGCCTCAATCTGTGTTAAAAAGGTAAAACAACATAAAATGTTAAAATGAAAAAGAAATAATACTTATTTACAATGGAAAAACTAAAAATGGGAAATATAAATACAGACCAACATACTGAGTGTTATTCACAAAACCCCAGTAGCACTCACTTACCAATTGGCCATGATCCGTTCAAGTGAAGCATGCAAGCGCCAGAGTGGATTTCTTAATATGTGGGAGAGGCTGGGTGATGGAATAAGGCTTCTTACACAGGTTTATACATAAAGAGCAAACAAACCACTCTACTGTAAGTCCAACCAATTAACAGGGTTGTAATCGTAAATATTGGCGGTGGTACCAATAAAATGAAAAAAAAAAAAAGAAAAGCCTCGCGCACTTCCAACACAAAAAATCTCAACATAAATATTTTAAGCCAAAATGAATGTATTAAAAAAATAATAATATATATATCATTGTAACATCGCCGGAAGTGTATCTCGAAAGCTCGCACAAATAAAAGCATTTCGTTAGCCACAGAACGGTATCATCTATTTATTTTTTGATATATATAAAATTTTATATAAGATATGACATTAAGCCCTAAAACAAATTCATATATATTTATATATACAAAAAACAAAAGTGCCAGGGCCTAAAAAGACATAAATAAATTGGTAACGTTACCGCCACATATAAAGTATGCAAATCATAAAAACATTGCATCGATACATCATACAATATTATTCCTCATACCTCATATGTTTTTCCAAAATAAAGCTTAATCACACATAAATTTAGAAGTTTGCAAACAGAGACATAGTAGCTTAACAAAGGTAAATAATGGTCGATAGAAGCACTAAACGCACTATTACTACAAGCAGAGTATATGCTCATCCGCTCCAATGTTGGTGCTGAAATTGTAAATGCTCACTCTCAGTTCCAAATGGCTGTGCCTGGTATAACAACCAGATGTTGTTAGATACAGAAGAAACAGGGTGTCTATGGTACAGTAATCATATACACTGGCGACACACTTTATTCGAGCACGGCTAGTCCCGCGAATTCGGGTATACTCGGGTGTATTCAGGTTTCTGATAGTTTTCTGCCAGAGTACATTGCGTTATTTTCCGGTCGGAATTTAAGCTTTTTATTCCGGCTGGTTACAATACTGCAATGCCGTCAAAATACACATGGTGGCGCTTGCGAGCTATTCTCTGTGAAGCCGTCCCCTATAATGAATTGTAATGCAGTATACTGTATACTGTATACTATATACTGTATATACTGTATAACAACAACCCCTGTAAGCCCTAACATACAGTACTGTACTGTATATGCACATACATAAATGATACTACTGTATGGGCGGCGGGGGCGAGATGTGTTTGCAGCAGAGAGAGATCCGCTGCTCTCTCTCTGCGCAAACATCCGCACATTAAAAATTATTTGAAATACATTTTTATTGATAGTGTAGATGTGCAGGGGGTCTGCGGAGCTGAACCGCGTTGGTTTTAGGTCTGGGGACCCCGTGCCCCCCGAGATACAGGCCCCTTTAGGGGGTGCCGGTATCCCTCTGCGTTTAAAGATCCCGATCACGTGACCGCGGCCTTTAAACCAAGCAGAGCAGAGGGATACCGGCACCCCCTAAAGGGGCCTGTATCTCGGGGGGCACGGGGTCCCCAGACCTGAAACCTGTGCGCTTCTGCTCTGGAGACCCTCTGCACATGTACACTATCAATAAAACACATACAATATACAGTATAAATAAACACTCGTTCTTTACCTTAGCGTCTATGCGCTATGGTAAAGAAGCATTATTTTAATAATATTGTAAAGTGAGCAGGGGGTTCCCTGAGCCAGAAATTAATGCTCAGGGAACCCCCCCCCCTGCTCCTGATCAATATTATTAAAAATACGGAAAATGCTGCGTCATTACCATAGCGGATAGCCGCTAAGGCAATGAAGGGGTTAACCCACCGTGCCCGCTTTATTGTGTGTAGTGGGGATTGGTGAGGGGGGTATTTGGCCCTTGGTGTGAGTTTAGGACTTGCGGGAGGGGGAGGGGGGTTGCGGGTGCACTTAACCCCTTCACGACCGTAGCAGTTAATACCGCTACGGTCATGAAGGGGTTAAGCCCTCCCGCTACCCCCCCCCCCCGCAAGCCCTCCCCAACCATCGTTGGGGCGAATACCCCATTCACCCACCCTCCCGCAACCCACAACAATAAAATACACACAGCAGCCGCCAAAAAATAAATAAATAAATGACAATAAATACATTTGAAATACATTTTTATTGATAGTGTAGATGTGCAGGGGGTCTGCGGAGCTGAACCGCGTTGGTTTTAGGTCTGGGGACCCCGTGCCCCCCGAGATACAGGCCCCTTTAGGGGGTGCCGGTATCCCTCTGCGTTTAAAGGTCCCGATCACGTGACCGCGGCCTGTAAACCAAGCAGAGCAGAGGGATACCGGCCCCCCCCTAAAGGGGCCTGTATCTCGGGGGGCACGGGGTCCCCAGACCTGAAACCTGTGCGCTTCTGCTCTGGAGACCCTCTGCACATGTACACTATCAATAAAACACATACAATATACAGTATAAATAAACACTCGTTCTTTACCTTAGCGTCTATGCGCTATGGTAAAGAAGCATTATTTTAATAATATTGTAAAGTGAGCAGGGGGTTCCCTGAGCCAGAAATTAATGCTCAGGGAACCCCCCCCCCCCTGCTCCTGATCAATATTATTAAAAATACGGAAAATGCTTCACGTCTGTGTTAAAACTCCCTGCCTTCTCTCTAATCTATGTAAAACCCCCTCCCCTATTCTCGCTTTTAAAACGCCCTGCCTTCTCTCTAATCTATGTAAAAAACCCTCCCCCTATCCCCCTATTGTGTGTGTGCGTTAAGCTTCCCTGCAAGCTATGTAAAAAAACCTCCCCCTATTGTGTGTGTGTGTTAAATCTGCCTGGCCTGTGTTTCTGATTGCTGAGTGCTCTGCGTTTAAAGGTCCCGATCACGTGATCACGGCCTGTAAACCAAGCAGAGCAGAGGGATACCCGCACCCCCTAAAGGGGCCTGTATCTCGGGGGGCACGGGGTCCCCAGACCTGAAACCTGTGCGCTTCAGCTCCGGAGACCCCCTGCACATGTACACTGTGAATAAAACACACACATCATTAAAGAATCATTCTTTAGCTTAGCGGCTATGCGCTATGGTAAAGAAGCAGCATTTCTGTCTTTTTAATAATATTGTACAGTAAAGTGAGCAGGGGGTTCCCTGAGACAGAAATCTAATCTCAGTGGACCCCCTGCTCCTGCACAATATTATTAAAAGTTCAGAAACGAGGCTTCATTAGCATAGCGTATAGCCGCTAAGGTAATGAAGGGGTTAAGGCATAATAACCAATAAATACATTCAATACACTACCCACTACCCATGGCAACCTCCGCTGCTGTACAGTAAAACAGAGAAAAAAAATAACACTTTCAAAGTAATGTCCCCTAACCCCTTAATCACCATAGCGGTTATTAACCGCTACAGTCATGAAGGGGTTAACCCACCCTCACCCACCCACCACTCGGGATGCCTACATACCCTCCCACACTAACCCCCCCCCCACCCGTGAGGCCTAACCACTCAGTCAGTACCCACAAGGGAGGGCTACCCACATACCGTTGGGGAAACACCCCACCCCCACCCCAGTACCCACAATAAAAACAGTACAATGACCCACAATAAACAGCATTCTATTTATTAAATACATTACCCACCCCCTGTGCCCCCCCCATAAATACAAGATTTATTCTTTTACATTCAGGGTCCATAACGCAGCCACACGCTAGTCCCCGGTGGGCTGGCAGGGCACCTGGACAGACCTACAGTTTACCAGCAGCATTCCACAGGTTCTGGAGGCCTGCTGGTGGATCCTGTCAGCACCATGGCGCCCAGGTGGTCTCCTTGGGTCACCGTGAGCCACAATTGGGTCCACACGGTAGGCCCAAGGATGTCTGGGAGCCCCGGGTCAAACCCACAGGTGTCTGCGGGGCCTCGGGTGGTTCCCATGGGGGTCTGGGGAACTCACGGGTGCTCACTACGGGTCCGCGGTGCCCCCACAGAAGTGGGACCACACATCATCATCCCCGCACCTACGGGTCGGAGGTGCCCCCACAGAAGTGGGACCACACATCGTCATGCCCGCAGACTACGGGTCGGAGGTGCCCCCACAGAAGTGGGACCACACATCATCATCCCCGCATGTGTCACCCGTGGAACCACCAGCCTGCTACCCTTTAGGATACCCGAGGATACCCACAGGTGGTCTCCATAGGCCCCACGCAAAACCACGGAATCAAACCCTGAATGTAAAAAAAATAAACCTGGCCTATACATTCAATACATACACCCTCCCCCCCAACACCTACAGTACAATAATGTGCAAAATAACTATTATCCAGATATGGATAATAGATTAATTGCCCATTATTAAAAACATTAACTAGCATATACAAATAAATAAAGTACTACTGACCTCATCAATACGAAGTGTCCGATGCCAGCGCCTTCCTTCTCTTGCCCACACAAAACATAGCCAAAACCAAGCCAATACATTGCAATTACATTCAGATATCAATTAACCCCTTAAACACCTTATCGGATAATAACCGCAAAGGTAATTAAGGGGTTAAGCCACACAGGCACGATACCCACCCTTCACCAATGAATTTGTACTGTGGCTACATCATGCAACTATATATATATACTGTATATATATACATACAGAGAGACAGAGAGAAAGAGAGAGAGAGAGAGAGATATATACAGTATATATATATACACACGTTATATACACACCCATGATAAACCAATATACTGTACAGTACAAATAAATGTAGAAGGGTTATCAAAAGCACTGTCCTACAACCAAACTCTTCTCCATACATACACACTAAATTAAAATTAATTTCCTTTAATATTCATAACTGATCTCTCAATCTACTGTAAATCATCACTAAACCTCTGAAAAGCCATTTAAAGAACTTACATTCCAATATAAATGAATGATAAATATCTACTGTATGCACCATATACATTCTGCAAATTACTGTAATCAACCAAGTAAACAAAACTCAATTAGCAATCATTATTTACATCCCTAAACAATTCACACTAGATCCTGAACAGTAAAATCATTAACAAATTCACGCCTAGAGCAGAACAATTAAGCCTTTGAAAAAATATAAGTACCGACAAAAATACAACCTTTACAGTACAACCAAGGCTATCTATCCCTGACCTTCCTCAAACACACAATACAATACCAAGGAATAATACATCTATCTAATTTTAAAATACTTTAAACTCACAAAATAATTAAAAACACATCCAATCCAGCTTTTAAAACATCATCATTTCTTACCCTGAATGTATACTGTACAGTATATCTCTCTAGACATATATATTGTACATACATACATACAGTGGCAAGAAATGATATACCACAAAAAAAAAAAAATACACATGTTAAAAAACCTTTTGACATAATTAACAAGTTAAATAAAATACAATTCTTTACTGTAGTTCACTTACCATTACTTGCCCCCACCGACTCCCGTTGCCCAGCTTACTCACGAACCAATCCACGATCAGGAACCCATAAAATAATAAACCATTGAAAATAATAAACATTAAACTAAAAATCCAAACCAATCCACGGGTCTTCTACTTGTAATACATCTTCATCTGTATTCTTCTATCTCCTTCCGGGCGGGGCGGGGCGTGGTCTTCTTTCCATCATCGGCCACGCCCTTGTCTTTTTTCTTCTCCGGAGGTCCTTCCTCCGCGGCGTCTGGTTGCAAAATGAGACGACATAGGCTTTTAAAGGCCTATGACGTCACATTTTTTGTCATGGTTCCCACGGTCCTGATTGGGCCGTGAAAACCATGTGTTTTGGCCGATAAAAAAAAAATGATGACGTCACTTAAAGGGAATGAAAGCACAGCCAATCAGAATGGCTTTGCTTCAATTGCCTTTAAGTTGACGTCATGAAAAGGCACATGGCCGTGCACACATGGTACTAGAGCCAATCAGAGCGTGGGAACTTTATCCCTACTCTGATTGGCTCTGGTATACCATGTGTCAGGGGCTTGGGGGAGAAAGGATGTGACGTCAATAAGGATAAAGTTCCCACGCTCTGATTGGCTACCGTACCACGTGACAGGTTTTCATTGACGTCACATCCTTTCTCCCCCAAGCCCCTGACACATGGTATACCAGAGCCAATCAGAGTAGGGATAAAGTTCCCACGCTCTGATTGGCTACCGTACCACGTGACAGGTTTTCATTGACGTCACATCCTTTCTCCCCCAAGCCCCTGACACATGGTATACCAGAGCCAATCAGAGTAGGGATAAAGTTCCCACGCTCTGATTGGCTCTAGTACCATGTGTGCACGGCCATGTGCCTTTTCATGACGTCAACTTAAAGGCAATTGAAGCAAAGCCATTCTGATTGGCTGTGCTTTCATTCCCTTTAAGTGACGTCATCATTTTTTTTTTATCGGCCAAAACACATGGTTTTCACGGCCCAATCAGGACCGTGGGAACCATGACGCAAAATGTGACGTCATAGGTCTTTAAAAGCCTATGTCGTCTCATTTTGCAGCCAGACGCCGCGGAGGAAGGACCTCCGGAGAAGAAAAAAGACAAGGGCGTGGCCGATGATGGAAAGAAGACCACGCCCTGCCCCGCCCGGAAGGAGATAGAAGAAAGAAGAATACAGATGAAGATGTATTACAAGTAGAAGACCCGTGGATTGGTTTGGATTTTTAGTTTAATGTTTATTATTTTCAATGGTTTATTATTTTATGGGTTCCTGATCGTGGATTGGTTCGTGAGTAAGCTGGGCAACGGGAGTCGGTGGGGGCAAGTAATGGTAAGTGAACTACAGTAAAGAAATGTATTTTATTTAACTTGTTAATTTTTTCAAAAGGTTTTTTAACATGTGTATTTTTTTTTTTTGTGGTATATCATTTCTTGCCACTGTATGTATGTATGTACAGTACAATATATATGTCTAGAGAGATATACTGTACAGTATACATTCAGGGTAAGAAATGATGATGTTTTAAAAGCTGGATTAGATGTGTTTTTAATTATTTTGTGAGTTTAAAGTATTTTAAAATTAGATACTGTAGATGTATTCCTTGGTATTGTATTGTGTGTTTGAGGAAGGTCAGGGATACTGTAGGTAGGCTTGGTTTGGAAAGGTTGTATTTTTGTCGGTACTTATATTTTTTCAAAGGCTTAATTGTTCTGCTCTAGGCGTGAATCTGTTAATGGTTTCATTGTTCATGATTGAGTGTGAAATGTTTAGAGATCTAAATAATGATTGCTAATTGATTTTTGTTTACGTTGATTAATTTGCAGAATGTATACAGTATGGTGCATAGATTTTATGCATTTTGGAATGTGACTTTTTTCATTGGTTTGTGATCATATACAGTACAGTAGATTGTGAGATCAGTTAGGATTTTTAAAGGAAATTGATTTTAATGTAGTGTCTGTATGGAGACGTGTTTGGTTGTAGGGCAGTATGCTTTTGATAACCCTTCTACATTTATTTGTACTGTATATTGGTTTATCATGGGTGTGTATATAACGTGTGTGTATATATATATGTATATATATATATATATATATATATATATATATATATATATACATACTGTATATATATCTCTCTCTCTCTCTCTTTCTCTCTGTCTCTCTGTATATATATATACAGTGTATATATATATATAGTTGCATGATGAAGCCACAGTACAAATTCATGGGTGAAGGGTGGGTATCGTGCCTGTGTGGCTTAACCCCTTAATTACCTTTGCGGTTATTATCCGATAAGGTGTTTAAGGGGTTAATTGATATCTGAATGTAATTGCAATGTATTGGCTTGGTTTTGGCTATGTTTTGTGTGGGCAAGAGAAGGAAGGCGCTGGCGTCGGACACTTCGTATTGATGAGGTCAGTAGTACTTTATTTATTTGTATATGCTAGTTAATGTTTTTAATAATGGGCAATTAATCTATTATCCATATCTGGATAATAGTTATTTTGCACATTATTGTACTGTAGGTGTTGGGGGGGAGGGTGTATGTATTGAATGTATAGGCCAGGTTTATTTTTTTTACATTCAGGGTTACTTCCGTGGTTTTGCGTGGGACCTCTGGAGACCACCCGCGGGGAATCCTCGGGTATCCTAAAGGGTAGCAGGCTGGTGGTTCCACGGGTGACACATGCGGGGATGATGATGTGTGGTCCCACTTCTGTGGGGGCACCGCGGACCCGTAGTCTGCGGGCATGACGATGTGTGGTCCCACTTCTGTGGGGGCACCTCCGACCCGTAGGTGCGGGGATGATGATGTGTGGTCCCACTTCTGTGGGGGCACCGCGGACCCGTAGTGAGCACCCATGAGTTCCCCAGACCCCCATGGGAACCACCCGAGGCCCCGCAGACACCTGTGGGTTTGACCCGGGGCTCCCAGACATCCTTGGGCCTACCGTGTGGACCCAATTGTGGCTCACGGTGACCCAAGGAGACCACCTGGGCGCCATGGTGCAGGCAGGATCCACCAGCAGGCCTCCAGAACCTGTGGAATGCTGCTGGTAAACTGTAGGTCTGTCCAGGTGCCCTGCCAGCCCACCGGGGACTAGCGTGGGGCTGCGTTATGGACCCTGAATGTAAAAGAATAAATCTTGTATTTATGGGGGGGGGCACAGGGGGTGGGTAATGTATTTAATAAATAGAATGCTGTTTATTGTGGGTCATTGTACTGTTTTTATTGTGGGTACTGGGGTGGGGGTGGGGTGTTTCCCCAACGGTATGTGGGTAGGCCTCCCTTGTGGGTACTGACTGGGTGGTTAGGCCTCACGGGTGGGGGGGGGTTAGTGTGGGAGGGTATGTAGGCATCCCGAGTGGTGGGTGGGTGAGGGTGGGTTAACCCCTTCATGACTGTAGCGGTTAATAACCGCTATGGTGATTAAGGGGTTAGGGGACATTACTTTGAAAGTGTTATTTTTTTTCTCTGTTTTACTGTACAGCAGCGGAGGTTGCCATGGGTAGTGGGTAGTGTATTGAATGTATTTATTGGTTATTATGCCTTAACCCCTTCATTACCTTAGCGGCTATACGCTATGCTAATGAAGCCTCGTTTCTGAACTTTTAATAATATTGTGCAGGAGCAGGGGGTCCACTGAGATTAGATTTCTGTCTCAGGGAACCCCCTGCTCACTGTACTGTACAATATTATTAAAAAGACAGAAATGCTGCTTCTTTACCATAGCGCATAGCCGCTAAGCTAAAGAATGATTCTTTAATGATGTGTGTTTTATTCACAGTGTACATGTGCAGGGGGTCTCCGGAGCTGAAGCGCACAGGTTTCAGGTCTGGGGACCCCGTGCCCCCCGAGATACAGGCCCCTTTAGGGAGTGCCGGTGTCCCTCTGCTCTGCTTGGTTTACAGGCCGCGGTCACGTGATCGGGGCTTTCAACGCAGAGGGATACCGGCACCCCCTAAAGGGGCCTGTATCTCGGGGGGCACGGGGTCCCCCGACCTGAAACCAGTGCGGTTCAGCTCCAGAGACCCCCTGCACATCTACACTATAAATAAAAATGTATTTCAAATGTATTTATTTGTATTTATTTTTTTATTTATTGCGGGGATGCTGTGTGTGATTATTTTTTATTGTGTTTAGCGGGGGTGGGTGACGGGGTTTATAAATGTGAGTTTAGAAATAAAATAAAGAATATTATTTATAGGGGCCTTAGAACAGAAGTTCCCACGCCAATTGCGCGCTCATTGCTCTTTTGTTACAATGTTGCTGGTCTTGCGGGTTTGCAGTCTGGCAGCAAAAAGCAGTTTGTAGTACTGAGTGTGAGATAAAGTAACCAGTTCTTTTATTGCTGAAGTCGCCACCAAAAACTTTTATTTACAAATACAGTACAAAAACCGTGCAACACACAACAACATTCAGTATCCTTTGTTTAAGTACAGCAGGTACTATAGGGTAAAACATGTACTGTACAGTACAGCACAATATTACAGTATGGTTTCACTGAAAGTTCTCCCCATTTTCCAGCCATGGCCGATGCCTTGCATGGCGCAAAACGCCATTAATGCAGTTTCTAACGCCTCTCATTACAGGATCTGTAACAGGGTAATAGCGCTGCATTTCTTCCACAATCTTTTTCCTTAAATTGTCAGGAAGGGCATTTTTTTGGCGATTCCCATCATAGTTCACTTTGAACACCCACTCGCAGTACAATGTGTAGGGAACATGGTGTTTAAATATGATCAAGGCATACTTGTGTGGTATACCAGCACTCCTCACCCTATACTTCTCCCTCAGCGCCGGTGGCAGATCGCACAGGGAGATGTCGGGCACTGTTTGTATGCGAGCGGGTGTAGGAAGTCTTTTGGGAGCGGGTGTACTTGAGGCGATGGGCAATGGTAGGGTGTCTGGGAGGAAGCTTTCCTCCGGTAGTGGTCGCCGGGTTGTCTCCTGGCGTGGTCTTGACGGGGTTGTCATGTCCTCCTCAATAGCATAGTACACTGTATCTTGTGGTGGAGGGGGTGTGCTTGGTGATGGAAGGGGGTCGAAGGTACCATGCATCACATCCATGTCACCCCCCTGCTCCAGCGTCGGGGAAACAGGGGCATTAACACCGAGCAAATAATGTATGCCCGCTATGTCTGCCTCTATCTTGTGCATCTGTTGATCCATACGTTGCTCCATATGTAGCATCCGTTGATCCAGCCGCTGCTCCATTTGTAGCATCCCTTGCTCCATATGTAGCACCGACTCCAGAAGCAGATCTAGCTTTGCCAGCACACTAGAATTCCCGGGGAGATCCACACTTAGCCCATTCAGGATCCGGTCCAACGAGCTGCTTGTGCATGGCATCTGGAGATCTGGGGGGATGGGTGCAACGGAGGATGAGATGGGGGTTCCCTGGAGAGAAGCGGCATCGATGGAGAGTGGAAGAGGTGACCTGGGGATGCCCGGTACAGGAGAAGCTGCAGCGTGGTGGAAGAGGGATGGAGAAGGTGACCGCTGGATTTCCGGGCGAGAAGCAGAGTCGTCCAAGAGCAAAGGAGACAGTGACCCGTTGATTTCAGAGGCAGCAGCATCTTCAGATGGAACCGGAGAAGATGGGGGTGGAGAAGCCGGGCTGAAGATTTCCGGGACAGCTACAGCAGAGTCGTCGAAGCTTATGGGAAGTGGTCTGCGGATTCGGTGAGTTGGCTGCCATGCGTCTTGCGTACCGAGCACAGTACCGTATTTCTTCTTCACATAATAAGGCTGACGTGTTTTAAAAGCCTTAGCCTTTGGGGTCAGCAGAAGGTTTTCTTTGTTGGCCTTAGCCTGTCGCTTTGCCTTTGGCTTGGAAACGGTAACTGCCTTTCTCTTTTTCAGTGTGGCAGGCACAGCAGAGGTGAGATGATTCTTTCGTCCATAGAACCGGGGCTGCTCCATGTAAGCGGGAGACACAATGCAGTATCTGGACAATGGCTCAGATAAAGATCAGCAAGTGGTGGGCTATGCAACGTGTACAACCTTTTATGCATGGCTGCCAGGTACAGGTGTTGAAAGTGGGTGGTCTGTTATGTGAGTCATTAACATATAAATACACCATCCATTTTGTGGATTCACTGCACATTGAATACACATCGACTAAACATCGAATATACATTCTTGTGTTTGTATTTCTTTCTACAGTACTCGCAGCAATGCCTGTTAAGAAGATTTCAAAGGATCTCAGCATGAGAATGAAGGACATGTACACGAGCGGAAAACGAATTGCAGATATCCAGCGCTGGTTAACTGCTTCTGGCCTCGTTGTGCCATCAAGCACCGTGTGCTATCATGCACAAGGAAAAAACAGAGACCGCAAAAAGGCACCAAAGATAACAAATGCGTAAGTATACTGTATTTATAAAACTTAACCAAAAAAAATATAGAAAACTGTAGTGTACATCTACAGTATACCGTTTTTATATAGTATATTTATTATATTACAACAGTATATACTGTAGTGTACTGTATGTGTGGTCAATTTATATTTTTTGTGCAGCAGTATACACTTTTGGTATATTGCAATTCATCTGACAACGAATATACAGTATATGATGTGTATTTATTATGATATAACAACAGTATACCATTTTTATATAGTATATTTATTATATTACAACAGTATATACTGTAGTGTACTGTATGTGTGGTCAATTTATATTTTTTGTGCAGCAGTATACACTTTTGGTATATTGCAATTCATCTGACAACGAATATACAGTATATGATGTGTATTTATTATGATATAACAACAGTATACCGTTTTTATATAGTATATTTATTATATTACAACAGTATATACTGTAGTGTACTGTATGTGTGGTCAATTTATATTTTTTGTGCAGCAGTATACACTTTTGGTATATTGCAATTCATCTGACAACGAATATACAGTATATGATGTGTATTTATTATGATATAACAACAGTATACCGTTTTTATATAGTATATTTATTATATTACAACAGTATATACTGTAGTGTACTGTATGTGTGGTCAATTTATATTTTTTGTGCAGCAGTATACACTTTTGGTATATTGCAATTCATCTGACAACGGAATATACAGTATACAGTATGATGTGTATTTATTATGATATAATAACAGTATATTTATATAGTATATTTATATTACAACAGTACTGTATACTGTATATTTTGTCTATTTATATTTATAGTACAGCAGTATACATTTTTTGTATATTTATATTTACTGTATATTACAACATTACATGTACAGTATACAGTATACATTTTATATTGCTGCATATTAATAACACAATATAATTTCTTTGCATTGTAGGGAGACTACTCTTCTGGTGGACAGAATAAGTGAGGAGAATGATGAGAGGAGCGCATTAAGGGTTAAAAACACTCTTCAGGAAAACCACAATCTGACTGTATCCGAGAGCAGCATAAAGAAGATGAGACGCAGAATTGGATGGAAATATGGACGTGTGAGGTTAGTAGTGGACAGTACAGGAGGTACTGTACTGTAAAGTAAAAGTGTTGTTTTGCAAACTGTACTGCGCTGTGACGCTAACTTTTTTTATTCATTGTCATTACAGAGCATACCCCATGATACGGGACGCAAACAAAATCAAAAGAGTGCTCCAGGCCCAAGCATGGATCGACAGCGGTGAGACTTTCCAGGATTGCATCTTCACTGATGAGTCTACTGTGTCGCTGGAGAGATTTGCAAGATTTGCGTTCCAAAAAAAAGGCCGCATAACTTTGAAGCCGCGGCCAAAACACCCTGTGAAGCTGCATGTGTGGGGTGCCATCTCTAGGCGTGGACCGGGATGCATTGTCGTCTTTGAAGGTACAATTTCTCAAATATAATGCCGCCTAATGCACTGTACTTGACTAGTGTTGCCTTACCGTATGCACTGTACTGTACTATTGAGCACTTTTCTTTTCTTGCTATAGGAATCATGAATAAAGATTTCTTCCAAGACAACATTGTGCCCGTGATAGTGCAATACATCACACAAGACTTTCCCAATGGTCATCGCTTTTACCAGGACAATGATCCCAAGCACACCGCGTCGACGGCGCATATCCTTGAGCGCGGCATCAACTGGTTGAAGACGCCAGCGGAGTAAGTGCAGTAGACCGTGTCCCATTTATGTTCCCCACTGTTTGTACTGTGTACTGTATCTCTTAAACTAATTGTCCTTTCTTTCCAAACACAGATCGCCAGACTTCAATCCGATCGAAATGGTCTGGCATCAGCTGAAGGACCACATCCGTAAAGTGGCGAAACCCTCCAAGAAGGACGAGTTGTATACAGCCATAATGAGTTTTTGGAACGATGTACTCACCGAGGAACGATGCAATAAATATATAGACCATATTGCCACTGTGTTGCCCATTGTCATCGCGCGCAATGGACAAGCATCAGGAAAGTAGTACAGTGCTGTAGTATTGTACAGTAGGTACAGTATGATACAGGTAAGTATGGCACAGATTTTAGCTTTCCCAATAGTCAGAGTATACAGTAGTTCCAGTATACAGTACAGTAGACTAGTTTGACATACTACAGTAAGTGCCTACTAACTGCTCCATTTTTTTCTTTCCAGAGAAAGCTGCACCAGCCACCTTCTGTACAGTAGTTCTACCATAATACAGTACACACATACAGTACAGTACAGTAACTGAACAAAGTTTTTGTTTTCTTGTCGTTCCAGGAAAAAGGGTGCACCAGGGGGGAGGGGGGGCCTTGTGTTTGTCAAATCTGCTTGTGCAGTCAAATGTACAGTATATAAACAGCAGTAATGATGTACACAAAACCTCTCCTCTCTCAATGAACTACTGTACCGCAGACACAATGAGGATACTGTTACAGTATGAAGGGAAAAAGAACAGGATGGGTTATTTAACATTACAGTATACTGTGCAATATTTATACTGTATATTTATATATACTGTATTTTTATTCTAAAGGTATTCGAGAATGTACTCTACTAGATGAGGACCTGGTGACTTTCAACCCTCTCAGACACACAGAAAGGATTATTTCACATCACTGTATATTTATCCTGTATATTTTCAGTAATTTAGAAGCAGTGGCTGTTCTGAACAGCCCAGGGCCAGATTAACAAAACAATGGCTTGGATTGGATTAGCCAGACGATTGATGCTTGGCCAGGGCGGGATTAAAAACTCTAAGGGAGGGGGTGGGTGGTGTAGCTGTAGGATTGTACTGTGTCAGTATTTCCAACGCCAGGTCACCCTAATAATTGCATGAATAAACCCCCAAAGACAAGGCCCAAATATACTAGTACAGTATACTGTACAGTACTGTAAAGTATGTATTATTGTGTGTTGATGTTTTGAATTGCTGTTAACTTGAAAAGTTTCACCATTGTATTGTACTGTATTTGTAAATAAAAGTATTTTGTGGCGACTTCAGCAATAAAAGAACTGGTTAATTTATCTCACATAAAGTACGTGAATACGACCGCAATCACCATTGTACAGTAAATGGGTGCATAGGATGGAACGACAGGTGCTAAAGGGGTATAAATATGATACTGTATTTATCAGTATTGATCAAAGAGAGTTGATCAGAAGGATTCCCCTTATAAAGTATACAGCACTCTATTGTCATTCATACAGTACAGTATACTGTAGTAAAAGGTAGACAACACATGGTCTTGCAGTACAGTATACTGTATTACTAAAAATCTGTCAGGTTGACCAGAATCACTGCGGATATCGGAAAATAATACAATTTTATTAATTCTACGTACTGTATATAAGGGGAATCCTTCTGATCAACTCTCTTTGATCAACACTGATAAATACAGTAATTTATCTCACACTCAGTACTACAAACTGCTTTTTGCTTGCAATAAACAAACAAACAGGGAAGCGCTATACTGTATGAGTTAGGATCAGGCCCAGCAGCCACTTTATGTTGAAAACCACATACAGTATGAAATGAGCATAAATTTGCATGAATAATTACACAAAAATATAAAAAATAAATAGCACAAGTCTCTGACAGAGAGAAATTGTCCAGGTGGTGTGGATACAGGTTAATGCCCCTGTCTGATAGGACAGACTCGGGCAAGAATGGCCTGTGAGAGGTGAATATCCAGAATGGTAGCTGGGATGGAAAGCGCTACCAACTGTGCAGGTATTGAAGTGTGTAGAAATGGGAAGGTGCCGTAGGCATCAAATGTGGAAAGCGCTCACCCAGACTTCATACTGTACACTTTGCGCTTTTTGCTTGCAGACTGCAAAGCCGCAAGACCAGCAACATTGTAAAAAAAGAGCAAAAAAAGAGCAATGAGCGCGAAATTGGCGTGGGAACTTCTGTTCTAGGGCCCCTAGAAATAATATTCTTTATTTTATTTATAAACTCACATTTATATATAAAGTATATATTTATTTCTCTTCATGTATTTATTTAGATTTATTTATTAATTGTGGAGCTGCTGTGCGTGAGGGGCCATGGCCAGGATGGGGGGGGGGGGGGTAACGGTACAGTATGTGGGTAGGGGGTGAGGGTGGTTAGACCTCACACTACATTATGCACATTGGGCCCCCCCCCTCCCCACATTTACATACTGTACACTGCACGACATCAATGCAGGGAGGGTTTACCAATGCAGGGAGGGTTTACCAATGCAGGTAAGGCTTTAGGCCTTTATATCTCTCTCCCTTCAGTGTAATCTGCTTAACAGAAACATTAGGGGGGAAAGGGCTTTAGGCCTTTATATCTCTCTCCCTTCATTGTAATCTGCTTAACAGAAACATTAGGGGGGAAGGGGCTTTAGGCCTTTATATCTCTCTCCCTTCATTGTAATCTGCTTAACAGAAACATTAGGGGGGAAGGGGCTTTAGGCCTTTATATCTCTCTCCCTTCATTGTAATCTGCTTAACAGAAACATTAGGGGGGAAGGGGCTTTAGGCCTTTATATCTCTCTCCCTTCAGTGTAATCTGCTTAACAGAAACATTAGGGGGGAGGGGGCTTTAAACAATGCTGTGTACTGTATAATGTATAATGTATAAGGTTTTTTACAATTAGATAGATGTAATCCTTGGTATTGTAAGGGTTAGTTTGGTTTTAAATTGTCTTTTCTGGTTGGTACTTACAGTATATATTGATTTTGGTTTAATTGATTGGTTAAAATACTGTAGTTGACTTGTTTGGAAGTGTTTGTACAGTATTTACTGGTAGAGTAGCTTGCAATTATATTGTTAACATTCATTTGCAGAATGTACAGTACTGTATATGGTGCATAGATTTAATGCTATGCATCATTTACAGTATACTGCTGCGGCACAGTTTATTCGAGCATTTGCCCGTTCTGTGCCGCAGCAGTAGCCTGGCGCGCGCCCGAGTGTGACGGGCGCGCGCCGAAGCAGCGGAAGAGCGCCCTCCGATCGGGGTGCTCTCCCTACCGCTGCCGGGTCCGCCGGGTCCCCCGGAACCCCCTGCCGCTGTCCCGCGATCGCGGGACACCAGGGCACCCTCGGGGAGCCCCTGGACACGCGTGCAGGGGGCGCATGCTCCCGATGACGCGTGACCGCGCGTCTATGACGCGCGGCACGCCGAGGGGCGGCCACTAGCAAGCCGGGAGATTTCCCGGCTTGCGGTACCGACCACACTTCAATAAAGTGTGTCGGTAGTGTACAATGTACTGTAAATGCAATGTACTGTGTGGATTGTAATGTTATGTTTTATACTGTATGCTATTCATTAACTTCATTGCTCTACACATCTAGGGATTTCATTCCACCTTACCACCTTTCCTACACATGATTTGTGCTGTAGGCATTGGTTATATCACTGTCTGCTAATGCAGATGTGTGATGCTTTGAGACTGTCATTTATACTTTGACAAGTCTACCTTTTGGTGTGTAGTGTGCATTATCCTTAGCGTTGTATACTGTAGGTGCCTTTGAACCCAGTAACCTATTGTGATTCACTTTGATTCTCCCTAGTGTTTTTTGAGTCACTATCCTTTTCATGTTTAGGGTCGACAGTGTGTGTCGTTCCCTAGTGCTGTTCATTAGTGTTTAAGGGTCCATGCCTCTTTTTTAAGTGTTTTTAAATCATGTACTGTTTATTCATCCCTTTTTGCACTGTGTCAAATAAATAAACAAATATATCAATTGCATACCTGAGTGCTCCCATACGGGTTACTTTTTTCTCTTTTCACTCACATACAGTATGTATGTATATATATATATATATATATACTGTATATACTGTATATATATATATATACATATATATATATATATACAAATATAGCTGTATGATATATATATATATATATACTGTATATATATATATATATATATATATATATACACAGTGTTTATATGTACAGTATTCTGTATATATATATATACAGTGTATATACAGTATATATACAAAGTATATACTGTACAGTATATATTTATTTCTCTTCATGTCTTTATTTATTTATTTATTTAGATTTATTTATTAATTGTGAGGCTGCTGTGCGTGAATTTTTTTTATTGGGGGTGAGGGGGGTGTTTGGCCCTTGGTGTGAGTTTACGACTTGCAGCAGCAGCAGCAGCACAATTAATAAATACATCTAAATAAATAAATAAATAAATGACAATAAATACATTTGAAATACATTTTTATTGATAGTGTACATGTGCAGGGGGTCTCCGGAGCTGAAGCGCACAGGTTTCAGGTCTGGGGACCCCGTGCCCCCCGAGATACAGGCCCCTTTAGGGGGTGCGGGTATCCCTCTGCTCTGCTTGGTTTACAGGCCGCGATCACGTGATCGGGACCTTTAAACGCAGAGCACTCAGCAATCAGAAACACAGGCCAGGCAGATTTAACACACACACACAATAGGGGGAGGTTTTTTTACATAGCTTGCAGGGAAGCTTAACGCACACACACAATAGGGGGATAGGGGGAGGGTTTTTTACATAGATTAGAGAGAAGGCAGGGCGTTTTAAAAGCGAGAATAGGGGGAGGGGGTTTTACATAGATTAGAGAGAAGGCAGGGAGTTTTAACACAGACGTGAAGCATTTTCCGTATTTTTAATAATATTGATCAGGAGCAGGGGGGGGGGGGGTTCCCTGAGCATTAATTTCTGGCTCAGGGAACCCCCTGCTCACTTTACAATATTATTAAAATAATGCTTCTTTACCATAGCGCATAGACGCTAAGGTAAAGAACGAGTGTTTATTTATACTGTATATTGTATGTGTTTTATTGATAGTGTACATGTGCAGAGGGTCTCCAGAGCAGAAGCGCACAGGTTTCAGGTCTGGGGACCCCGTGCCCCCCGAGATACAGGCCCCTTTAGGGGGTGCCGGTATCCCTCTGCTCTGCTTGGTTTACAGGCCGCGGTCACGTGATCGTGATCTTTAAACGCAGAGGGATACTGGCACCCCCTAAAGGGGCCTGTATCTCGGGGGGCACGGGGTCCCCAGACCTAAAACCAACGCGGTTCAGCTCCGCAGACCCCCTGCACATCTACACTATCAATAAAAATGTATTTCAAATGTATTTATTGTCATTTATTTATTTATTTTTTGGCGGCTGCTGTGTGTATTTTATTGTTGTGGGTTGCGGGAGGGTGGGTGAATGGGGTATTCGCCCCAACGATGGTTGGGGAGGGCTTGCGGGGGGGGGGGGGTTAGCGGGAGGGCTTAACCCCTTCATGACCGTAGCGGTATTAACTGCTACGGTCGTGAAGGGGTTAAGTGCACCCGCAACCCCCCCCCCCCTCCCGCAAGTCCTAAACTCACACCAAGGGCCAAATACCCCCCTCACCAATCCCCACTACACACAATAAAGCGGGCACGGTGGGTTAACCCCTTCATTGCCTTAGCGGCTATCCGCTATGGTAATGACGCAGCATTTTCCGTATTTTTAATAATATTGATCAGGAGCAGGGGGGGGGGTTCCCTGAGCATTAATTTCTGGCTCAGGGAACCCCCTGCTCACTTTACAATATTATTAAAATAATGCTTCTTTACCATAGCGCATAGACGCTAAGGTAAAGAACGAGTGTTTATTTATACTGTATATTGTATGTGTTTTATTGATAGTGTACATGTGCAGAGGGTCTCCAGAGCAGAAGCGCACAGGTTTCAGGTCTGGGGACCCCGTGCCCCCCGAGATACAGGCCCCTTTAGGGGGTGCCGGTATCCCTCTGCTCTGCTTGGTTTACAGGCCGCGGTCACGTGATCGGGATCTTTAAACGCAGAGGGATACCGGCACCCCCTAAAGGGGCCTGTATCTCGGGGGGCACGGGGTCCCCAGACCTAAAACCAACGCGGTTCAGCTCCGCAGACCCCCTGCACATCTACACTATCAATAAAAATGTATTTCAAATGTATTTATTGTCATTTATTTATTTATTTTTTGGCGGCTGCTGTGTGTATTTTATTGTTGTGGGTTGCGGGAGGGTGGGTGAATGGGGTATTCGCCCCAACGATGGTTGGGGAGGGCTTGCGGGGGGGGGGGTAGCGGGAGGGCTTAACCCCTTCATGACCGTAGCGGTATTAACTGCTACGGTCGTGAAGGGGTTAAGTGCACCCGCAACCCCCCCCCCCCTCCCGCAAGTCCTAAACTCACACCAAGGGCCAAATACCCCCCTCACCAATCCCCACTACACACAATAAAGCGGGCACGGTGGGTTAACCCCTTCATTGCCTTAGCGGCTATCCGCTATGGTAATGACGCAGCATTTTCCGTATTTTTAATAATATTGATCAGGAGCAGGGGGGGGGGTTCCCTGAGCATTAATTTCTGGCTCAGGGAACCCCCTGCTCACTTTAATATATTATTAAAATAATGCTTCTTTACCATAGCGCATAGACGCTAAGGTAAAGAACGAGTGTTTATTTATACTGTATATTGTATGTGTTTTATTGATAGTGTACATGTGCAGAGGGTCTCCAGAGCAGAAGCGCACAGGTTTCAGGTCTGGGGACCCCGTGCCCCCCGAGATACAGGCCCCTTTAGGGGGTGCCGGTATCCCTCTGCTCTGCTTGGTTTACAGGCCGCGGTCACGTGATCGGGATCTTTAAACGCAGAGGGATACCGGCACCCCCTAAAGGGGCCTGTATCTCGGGGGGCACGGGGTCCCCAGACCTAAAACCAACGCGGTTCAGCTCCGCAGACCCCCTGCACATCTACACTATCAATAAAAATGTATTTCAAATGTATTTATTGTCATTTATTCATTTATTTTTTGGCGGCTGCTGTGTGTATTTTTTTAATAATATTGATCAGGATCAGGGGGGGGGGGGCTCCCTGAGCATTAATTTCTGGCTCAGGGAGCCCCCTGCTCACTGTACAATATTATTAAATCTCTCTCTGCTGCAAACACATCTCGCCCCCAGTACAGTATGTGCAGTAATTTACTGAACATGTACTGTAGAATAAATGCATAGTTTTATTTATTCGGGTTTATTACACAGTATACTGTTCGGCTGGAAAACATCAGCATACTGTACAGCACAATATTACTGTATCCATCGAAATCCCCCCATTAGCCGTTTTCTTTTCTTTTCTGAGGAAAAACAAAATGAAAAGTTTTAATGTACAGTAATGGTCAGCCCCCTAAAGAAGTACCCAGCCAGCCCCACCAAAATAATAGTACTCACCATACTGTATTACTGAATTTCCCATTCAGCTTGCGCCGGCGCCGGCCCACTTCCAGTCCAGCTTTCATCATCACCCACGTCGATAGTTTGCAGAGGGACTAGCCCACCTGTAGTCAGCGGGAAATCGCTTAGGTACATGCAAGCTTCATCAAAACTGGCTGCGAAATCCATCTCAGAGTTGTCACCGATGGAGATGGCATCATGATAAGCTGGTGCTGCTGCTGGTTCTGGTTCTGGTTCTGGCGCATTGCTTGGCAGGGACTGTCGCTTCTTATTTCGTTTTAACACGACCCTTCGCCTTTTGCCGCCTCCATTATCATAGATACGGGAAAAACCCGGTGCCACACACCAATACCCTCCAACAAATTGGGGCTCAATACGGTGAAAACAGGGGTCACTACATAACCTTTTCCTTATTGCGCGCTTCCACAAATGAGGAGTTGGCGAAAATCTGTAAAAGTCATAATTTTCGATAAAATACTGATAAATTTGAACAACTGTTGCCATCTTATCCTCTGTTGCATTAATAGCGGCCCATATCAAATAAGCATAACTTCTGTCAGGTTTTTGGAAAGCGGGCTCCACTTGAACACTCATGTCTCTGTAGAATAGTGTAAGCGAAAATGATCTTTGTCTTTATTTAATACAGTACTGTATGTAAAGCCTAAATTGATACATTTTTTGCAACTCTTCCTTCAGTCTCAAGGACAAGTTACAATACTGTAGCATACTGTACTGGGATAAAGTATCTTTTTTGGTATAGTAAACGAAACAACTTGCAAAGTCCACACATTACTTAAGTCATGAGTTTATGCCATCTGGTGGACAAACGAAACATTGCCGCCTAGTAAATTCTTCTGTTATCATTTAACAGATCAGATCCCCCGTCAGCCAGGCATGAACCGTGGCTGGGAAGGCAAACGCAACGCAGCATGCAAGAGGTGAGCAGCGGCGGATTCAAAGTATCTGCCAGGTACAAATCGGGCATTTGCTCGAATAAAGTGTGTCGGTGCAGTAGATAACCCTTTAGGTGCTGATGTTGAACTCCAAGATAACCAGGCACAGTAGATGGACTCATCTGGTGCCAGGGCTGCCTCTTCTATTGGCCTCGATGAGTTTTCTGCTATCTCGCAAGGTTTGGCATGTTCTCGACAATGGTTTGTCAGTTGAGTTATCAAGGTATTCAGAAAAAATCTGAAACCCTCTCAAACCATGTGGCAGGAAAATGCCTAAACCGCTCGGGACAGCAGCAATGAGATCTCAGCCTCACTCAAAGTTCTCCCCCATACGATCTGGCTGTAAAGCTGCATAGAGAGCTGCACAGAGAGAGCCGCCTCTCCCTACATATCTCTTGCAAGCGATCAAAGTGTTTTTATTAAAATTTTTATACTAGTGTGCATGAGCAGGGGGTCTCTGGAGCAGAACTGCATTCATTTCAGGTCCGGAGACCTCCTGCTTCCCGAGATACAGACCCTATGCTTTTAAATGTCCGGTCACATGACACGGGACATTTAAACATTGCATGGGGATACCGGCACCCCATAACGGGTCCTGTATCTCTAGAAGCAGGGGGTCCACAGACCTGAAATCAACACGGTTCTGCTCTGGAGACCCCTGATCACACACACTGGTATTCACATTTTAATAAAAAAATGCTTCATTACTTTAGCGGCTAGCCGCTAAGGCAATGAAGTGGTAAAATTAGAATATCCTGTTTATTGGGGGAAGAGGGATTGGATGAAGGGGGTAGTAGCCCCAGGGTGGGTGGTTTGGCTTGCCGGAAAGGTTGCAGGAGTGGTTAACCCTTTCACTACCATAGCAGTGAGAACCGCTATGGTAAAGAAGGGGTTAACCCCTCCCGCTACCCATCCGGCAGGCCTAACCACCCCCCCTTGGGGGCAACTACCCCTTCACCCAATCCCTCTACCCCCAATAAACCTTAAAAAACACAACAACACTAATACCCACCTCCTCTACCCCAAACAACCCCACCAACACATACAGTACAGTAATGGGCAAAATAACAATTATCCAGATATGGATAATAGCTCATTTGCCCATTTAAAATAAAACATTAGCCAGCAGCATAAAGTAAATAAATCTTGCACGTGCCCCTGCCAGGATGCAGGCTATCTTCATCACCATCCTCCGCAACCATGTCCTCTGTTGGCAGGAACACAACAAGAAAAAATACAATCTAAGGGCCCTAACCACTTAATCACTGTAGCGGTTATTAACCCCTAAAGTATTTGAGGGGTTAACCACCCTCCCCCGCTACAACCCTGGGAGGCCTAACCACCCACCCCAGAGCAAATACAGTATCCCCATCCTCTACCCACTGATTAGCACAGTGGTACATCATGCCCATATAATATGGGCATGATAAGCCACTAGCAGTCAACCTAAAAGAAAGCAACAGTGCCAAAAAGACACGGCAATAAAAGAAATACACAAGCACCTAAACACCTGAAGAATAAAAGAACTAAAAAGTTGAAACAACACATCAATAAAATTAATCTAATACCAAATCACCAAAAGAATAAAATGAATCAAACCCCTAACCAACAGAACAATTAACTAAATTAAACACCTAAACTGTAATAAAAATAAGTCATACAAAAACACAACAACAAACAGAAATAGAAAACATAACAAATCATTCAAAACAACCATTTGGCAAAAAATGAATTGCCTGTCACTGTATTTATCTATACCCTAAAGGGGCATAGATAAATACATTGACAGTCAATAATTCAAGAAAAAACATAACAAACAAAAAATACAATAAAAAAACATGAAAAATTAAAATTACATACATTCAATATTTTTCTTACCTTTAGAAGTCTCCACCCACCGATTCTGGCATATCAGGAAGCTCTCGATCGGCGACATCATCCTCCGTGATCCTCAGCATGGTTCAAGATCCTTCGCATCGGATAAAAAATCTTCTATTTTCTATCTTCTTTCTTTTTAATCCATTGAAACCCCATGTTAAATCCATCATCAGATGTTGTCTCGTCGGCTTCTCAAGCTAAAATGAGACTGAACAGACCTTATATAAGGCCTGTGATGTCACATTTTAGGGTTAGATGGTACATCTCCAATCCTATTGGACGTTGTACCATGTGACAGGCTTTTAAAAATCCTTCAAACTACATGGCTGCCATCACATGGTACTACAGTCAATCGGATTTGGGACAATTCGATTGGTTCCACTTCTATGTGACATGCTCCCTTTTTTTCTTAAAGGATGTAACATCACTTTAAGGGATGATGTGACATCCTTTAAAAAAAATTTTTTTTGCCATCACATGGTAAAGGAACCAATGGAATGGCGAGATATACCACATGTACAGTATATCGCTGGCTCCCGCACGATATGTTTGGCCAGGAGCTAGAAATTGCGAGAAAATGCTTTTCCGGCACGATTTCACTAACTCATCGAGGTTTTCTGAAAAGCAAGCTTGCAAAATTTTGTGACAACTGCTCAAAATCCTTGTTGAGTGGGTTATCAAAGCTACTAGAATAGGCCCCCTGGTATTCAAAGGGCTGAACCTGTTTTTTGTTCTTGGGCCTTATTTACTCTCATGCATTGACCCCCAGTAGCTGTTGTGTGCTCAGCCAAGCTGTCTGCTTCAAAGGGGCCAATTAAAACATCACCACACTACAAATGTCAGGAGTTGGGTCAGAGCAATCTTGAGCATCACACTCCAACTACTATCAGCTCCCTTATGCTCTTCCATCACCATCAATTCTATACTGTATCTGCTCTGTTGATAAATCAGCATCATCTCCTAAACTGGGGAGTAATAAAGTAATACACACAGGCTAGACAGCCACAAACTGTGGACTTTGCTCCAAGGAGAAACGCTGGAACTTAGTGACACACGTTCCCTTAAGGGGGGATTTTTCCATGAGGAAAGACCCACATACATTAAATATGACCCCATGTAGGAAGCTGAGGCAAAATATCCTATTATTAATTTATTCTATCCAAAAAAGCTATCTAATAAAAAAATAATAAATAACAAACAAATCAACACTAATTAATACATATAAACCATGAGGAATAGAAAGATGGCACTCACAGAAACATTGAAAACATTCTCTTTCAATTTAAACTATGTGGTGGCAGACTGCCAAGCATGTAAATCTATCTAGCTTAATGTTGGAAAAGAGTCTAATGAAGATCACCTTGTCTAAATCTCACATCAACCCACTCAAGATCTAAACAATTAAATCCCCATATAGATTGTACATGTGCATGTAAGAGACGTGTGCTGAGGTACATACAGTATAATGTAGACCGATTTGGGTGAAATTATATCTTGGCTTTATTGAGCCTGTTCCTTTATCCAGGCAAAACATACAAAAAAAACAAAATAACAAACCCCTATCCCTTTGTAAGTGCCAACTTACTTCCCCATACCCTACCTGCAGGACGGGAGGGATATTCCCATTACCATCCTATCATCCCAAAGTCTCAGGAGGTATCTTAAGGAGGTGGCCCTCCATGTCAGTCTCTGGCATGTGCCTGGGTCTTCTGTATCCATTAAATATACAGTAGGTCTCTGGGTGTCTGGATGTCTTGATCGCACCACAGATTTGTGCTCAAGACAGTGTGTGCAGGCTTCTCTGCTCTCCTTCTGTCAGCCCAAATGTGAGCGAAGGAAATCTCTCTTCTGTGTCTCACATGAGACTTTTTACAGAGCTCTCATTAGTCCAGGTGGAGACTAGTTAATTGAGTGGCTGCAATTAACTATCTCTCTGCTGGATTCTCAGAGCCCTGAATCTGCTTTATTTAAACAGGGATAAGTCCCTGTTACAGTGCAGTATTAAAATATCTAGCAACACTACTGGTCTCTAGAGATGGGCACATTTGTTTGGCAGATTTGGATCCGCAGCGAATTGGCCGATTTCTTTGGTCCGCGGATCAATCTCAAAAAGGGTGATTTGCGGTTTGCAGATTTTTATTATTGCCAATACTGTACACACCACGGATTGTGCAATCCGTTGATGAATTTGTAGAATCCATTCTGCGGATTCAGCAATCCGTTGACAGATTCCTAAAAATTCGCCAACGGATTGCTGACTCCGCGGACATGATACAACAAATCCATCAACAGATTATATCCAATGGTTGATTTTGATGAATCCGCGCGGCTTGAACCTGACCAAATCCGTTTGCGGATTATACACCGCGAAACTTATTTTGGGGGCATTTAAACATGTAAACAATGCTTCAACTTTTACAGTTTATTAATCTTATACCTTCTCTCATTATTCAAATCAAAATTCACAATATTTACAGGCTTAACAGTCGCTACATTTAAAGCAGCCTCTCCAATCACTTTTCTTAAATCCTTCCTGATCTTGCCATAAAAGATGCCAACATTTTTGTAGCTTGTCTAATTTTATGCTAGTGTGATCCATACTTGCTAATGACCCTAACATGTGGAATTTAGACCAATGGAATGCAGTTTCTGTGGTCTACTTAGATTTTGGAATTTCTGGTGATATGATGACATTAATCAGTATACTAGGGTAAAGGGGAATGGGAACCCTCGCTTTGCTTATATTGAAATAAATATTTTGGGATATTGGGTAGGTGCTAGCTGGGATAACTGATCATTATAGCAAAAAAGGAGAAAATGATCCCAGATGAGTCAGCACTCAAATACCCCTGAATGCTAGTAGTGGGTGGTGAGTAGATTAATATTAAGTGCTTTATTTTTAATAAATAATAATTCTTTAAAATAAATGTGGTGTATTTTAATTATTATTTTATCCATTAAATCCCAAACTTATTTCGCCATGGAGGCATTTCTTTGCGCTTTCTTCTAGGCATTATTTTCCCTATTTGTAACTGTGAGGTGCTTTGAGTCCCATTGGGAGAAAAGCGCTATATAAATAAAGTTATTATTATTATTATTATTATATAAAGGTATACAAAAATGATAACAATGTTGTTTAAAGAAGAACATTTTAAATCGTGTAACTTTCAAAATCGCACAATTCTAATGTTATGCATAATATGGATTTATCAAAAAATGCACAATAATTATGTATTGCTAGTTATGAGTTGATTCAGCAGGAAACCCCCTTAAACTCACATGAAGCACAGAGCGAGAGATTAGAGATGTTGACTTGGTACAGGGGGAGGAATGTCAAAGTGTGATATTAGCAGCTTGTGCTGGTAGAAGGTGTTGTGCCAGGGTTGGTATATATAAAAGGCAGTCTTTTTATAGGCCTTTCCTGCCACACCAGATTAGACATAGCTGGCAGCATGCAGAATCCATGGAGAATAAGGCAGCAGAGTCAAAATAATTGGTTATGTAGAGAAGGCAAAAATCAGTCTAGAGCTGACCTAGGTTCCCAGTATAAGCAATCTGGAAGCTACAGTAATGAATGGTTATCTTTGTATTCTGCTACAATGGTAAGAAGTTTCGATGATTACAGTAACTGCTGCAGGGCAGACTAACCACACATCAAATAAAAGAGATACATATTAAATTCTCCTGGGGCAAAACTGGAGCCCAAAAAATAAACAGCCCAGTTTTATTATAGTACAAAGCCCCATAGGAAGCAATAGTATTTTTTGCTTTAATAAATTTGGCTCACTTGTTTTGCTATAGTTTTGCTCTGATTTTGCCGTAAGTAGACTTCGTTGTATTTCGGTTATAGCCTCACGATTGCACACAATTTAATAAATGTGTTCCCGTAAGTGACCCTTTAGATTTTTACAGTATGACCATGTAACTTTTTTTTACAGGTGTACCTATATTACTCTATTACAGTGTTTCTCAACCAGGGTGCTCGGGAAACCTGTTGTATCGAGACTCTCTGTCAAGAGTGTGGTTGCTCCAGGGGAAAAAATCAGCTGACTGCTCAGTTGGCACCTTCTGCATTGCCTGGACATGTAGAGGCTGCGATCTGTCTCTCCTACAGTATCTCAGCTGACACAGAGGAGAGAGAAGCCTCTTTACCTCAATACGTTGCAGGATGTACGCGATGAGCAGCTGACATGTTTGAAGTGTGTGGGATATGTGATTACTTTTTGTGTGGGAGATGTGTGATTGCTTTGTATGAGGAGGGTGAGGGAGGCATTTTTTGGGGGGGGGGGGGGGGGTGTGGGTAGGTATGTGGTATAAGTAACAGAAGGGGGGCTGAATGTGGAGTTTATGATTAAGAAAGAGGGTGTGTGCCGTGTGAAAAGGGATGATACAAGTGACGTGTGTGTTTAGTAAAAGGGTGAGTATGATGGGTGAGTGTGTAATGAGTCAGAAGAGGGTGGGTAAGTGTTGGGGTGTGTGCTTGTGAAAATGAAGGTGAGGGCACGTACACAAGGAGGGAGTGAGTCAGGTCTAAAAGCAGTAGTGCCCTGAGATGTAAAAATCCTTCAGATATGCACCTTCGAACAAAGTGGAGAACCGCTGTTCTAATACTGTACTTCACAACAAATAATTCTATTTGTTCTTTAGTCATCGATGCATACAATTATGTTGAATATACAGTAATTACCTTTATTCTAACTTCATGAGATTTTGGCGGAGCAACCTCAATGTCCTCAATACAAAGGGGTTTGTGAGGCTCCCAGGCAACCGCTGCCCGACATTTAATAACCTAAAAAAACAAAACCATATCACTTGTAAGGATAAAAAGAAGCAGCATAATGTAATGCATATAAATGGTCAATCCCTGCCTTGAAAGAACTAAGATAAACCAAGTCGTCAATTCATATTTGGTCTGGCATAATTAAAGAAAGGTTGCCTAGTAAATAAAAAAAAACATTTTCAATTTGTGATGCAGCTACTGTTGTAAAGTTATTTCACGATAACTTAATCAGACAATGCAAAACAGCCCCCTAACCCCTGTATAACTATTTAAAGGAGCAGTCGTTACTAGCATAAAATGATAAGAATAGACAATAAATATCACATATTACCATATTTTATTTATATTTTTCATGTTATGTTTCTCTCTGTTGTATTTTGTTTTACATCACTTTATGTATAATGCAGTGTCCTCTGACCTGGAGGGGCCGCTTGCCATCACCTCTATGCCCTCACCTGCCGCGCTCATCGCCATGACCTGCCGCTGATGGTTGTCACGTGTGCATAATGGCTCCTCCTTCAGTGAAGGCTACTTAACAACCCAGACGCCAGAGATAATCACTGTTTGATATAGTGCAGGCCGCACGAAACATGTTAGGCTGCGTCCATAGTCGTTTCGAACCCATGAAGTCCATTTCGCATGTCTATAGTCCGCACATGTGCTCCGAGGTGGTCGATTAATGGCAAGACAGAAACTTGTTTGTATTTGCCACGCGACGGCCGGATCACGTGTGCGATTCAGCTAATGAGGGCGAACCGCACAGGTGATGTCACGGCCACGGCCCCGGCAGGCCTTAGACACAACCTCACCATGCCCCCATAGCGTAACCCTGCAGGACACAAATCTCCTCAAGTGCAGGTGCGTGTGACGTCGCACGCGCGCCTACTATGGACCTGGCCATTGAGGTTTCCTGGATCAGTTCTATTATTCATGCCACGACGTTAATAAATTATTTTGAAATAGTTTTTCGCTATAGCCCGTTTTCTTGGCAGTGTACTGCAAATTTCTACCGCGGGGGATATCTCTTTCTGTACATCAAGATTAGCTCTGCACCAAGCCATGAGAATCCTTTCCTTTTACATGGTCTGTTTACCAGATTCATTACAAGAAACCACTGACTGACGATCACATAGATCTTTCCTCCAGAGCTGGTTAACCAAATAAGAGGGGAGGGGACCTGCCTCCATCTGTCCTTACCAGCTGGGCTGCACGTGGTCTCTATGTATCTCCCCCAGGTCTCCAGACCCACATATAGGAGGTACACATACACATATTATGGAATCTCCTGCTACTGGTGTGTGCAGACAAATATAGTCTCCAGCAGATTTATCTCATCACACAGTGATTTTATACAAAGAAAATTACTTCGACATTGCTTTTTAGGCTCTACAGCACTGGACATTCACAGTTCCTGTTTTGCACTTAAATATCACAGCATTGTTCTGTATTATATGATTCACAACGACCCAGTCTGAAAATGTTATAAATATTGCTAGAGTTTCTTTTTAGAAACATGCGGTAAGTTCCAGCCCTACAGCTTGACCGGAGACTACAACATAATTCATTGCCCGGTTTGGGAATTAGTGGACATTCGTACCTCCCTTTACAATAAATGTTTGCTATTATTTTACTGTCTTGAGCATGGAATAGTATAGCATGCTGCATATACTATTATTTTAATATTTTTTTAAAGAGATGATAACCTTGTATGGAGCAGTCCATCAACCTATCAGAAAACAAATGCATTTCAGTCTTTACACTGCATACAGCAGGCTAATAGTATATGACAAAAGGCAAATGCATTTCAGTGTACATTTACAAAAAATATATTTCTTGTCAGCCTTTTGTTAATCTTATTACTTAATATATTCTTAAATAAATCATTTTGCTTTACAGAATGTGATACATATGTTTTTATTTTTAATTTGATCTACAAATTGAGTAAAAACTCAGGTATTAAGACCAAGAAAATGATCCACAATTTACAAAATACACATCACTATAAGTAAAAAGAATAGCTAAGAAAACGATCTAATTCTACTGCAGATTATTTAACAAAATACAACTTTGGTAATATTATCAATACAGCAATAAAAATACCTAACACATTAGAATAAATTGCAAAAATGTACATTTTACTTTTATTAAAGAATCTATAATTATAGTTCAACCCTTCACACAAGCTACAGAATGTAATGACACAGCACAGACACTACAAATGCATATTACCCAATTACCCCATTGGATGTATTTACTAAAATCTTAGATCTGCACTTTCATTCAAGAGATAGACATACAGTACATTTGTAATTCTATATTTTACAAAGAAAGAACCTTCCTTTCTCTCTAAACTGATGCATATATATATATATATATATATATATATATACTGTATATAAAATAAGATTTGGATACTTTTCCTGCGGTGTCCATGTGTAGTCCAGTAGTAATACTGCTCTCTTCCAAACACGAAACCGTCTGCTTTTATTTCTGACTATGCGTTTGCCTTTACTAACAATAACAAACAGTATTTGCATTAAGGCTACACCCTGTGATTATCATTCAATCAATCACTTTCCATGCCTAATTATTGAATGTAATCAGAACATTCTGTAACTCCCGCAGGGCCAAGGCACCTGCAGTGTATTGCATTGGAATACATTGGGGCCTATGCAGAGAGCAGCGCAACTCGCGGTTTCGCCAGTTTTCAGAGAGATTTGTAAGTAGAAATAGAAGAATTGGCGCGTAATAGGGAAAATGAGAAAAAAGCGCCAGTTTTTTTTAACCTTGTTAAAACGCGCCGCGCCGCTGGCGAATACCTACATTTTGACACTTTTTTAAGCCGCCATATGCAGGAAGGGGCGAACAGCATGTGTGAGAGAGTTGCGCCAAAGAAATGGAGAGATGTTCTCCAAGTCTGCACGCCAGAAAAAGTTGGCAAACCCTTGGCGCCTCAGTTGGGCGGCAAAAAAAAAAAAAAATTTGGAACTTTAAACTCGCGCTGTTTCAAAGCACTTTCAAACAGCGCGATTCGCGCCAATTTCAACGCTCCATATTCCTTCATGCGATTAATGTCGGGTACCGTTGCTTTCTGCATACGGAGGCTAAATCTCGCCATTTTATGTGGAAATACTTCAATCCGCCAGTTTGTTACTGCGCTGCTCTCTGCATGAGGCCCTTAATGCTGTAGGTCATTCTGTTGCTGAAGGAGCAAATGTATAAACCAGGGGTGTGCAAACTTACCTTCATGCACCCCCCTTTCTCCTATCCCCTCCTACTCGTGCACCCCCCCACCTGCACAGCTCCGGCATCAAATGACGTTGTGGGGTCGTGTGACATCACTTCATTTGACGCCGGTTGCCATGGAAATGTGTGGTTGGAACCAAGGTAAGTTTAGCAGTTCCACAGCATTTATTTTAAATGCCTTCGTCGAAGCGCCAGGCCTCTGTAACAGCCGGGCCCCACCCCCCCGCGAAAATGTAGCACACCCCACTTTGTACACCCCTGGTATAAACAATTCATTTTTCTGCTCCAGTATACTAACAAATAATCAGACTACAGTATTGAGGCATACTACAGAGGTTAAAGCAACAATCCCCCCTAAACATTTTCTATTTTTACCACTAATGTTTTTTTCAGGATTTATTCAGAGAATACTAAACCAACAGCCAAATCTCAGACCAATAGAAAGCTGCAATGTCAACGGTTGTGGCTTTCTGTTGGAAAATCATTTAAATCTCCATTAAAAAAACAGGAAGTAAACATTTCTCTGTATGCAGACCCAGCAATTCAATTAGCTGTGCTGTCTGCAGACAAATGCAGGATCATGACAAAGGCTTGGGGAAGCTAAGTACCTGAACAAATAGCGAGCAGGGAAGGTCTGATTATCAGGTCCAGGGACGAGCTCTCTGCAGGGCAAATCCTTTGTTCCTGTAAGGAATCGGGGATCATGTCCTCCGCCTGCCATGCACACTTCCGCTGCTGTGGGTGCGTGGTTCAATACTTCCCCACCTCAGTAACGTGGTCCTGTTTTGTTCGTGGGCAGCGCAAGCATTACAGTTCCTCCGAAACGCGAAGAGTCATTGCCATTACACCGCTGGCCTCACTCTGCCCTTACCTGACAGGAATCAGGAAGGTAAATAAAAGAGGAGGAACCAATCAGGAGGTAGCAGAAGGATGACATCAGACCCAGGTTGGACGCTAATAGGAGGAAGCAGGATTGGATGCAGGTGAGACATAGCTGATGTGTGTTTTGGGATTAGCTGCTGAGCAGCGTGCGCATGCAGGGAGGATGCGGCATGGAGCGAGTGAATCGCCAATGTGAGTAGACATTGTGGAGATGTGACGACAGCGTGCCTCCGTGGGTGCACTGTTGTGTTGGCGCGCCCATGCAGAGAGGGTCTGAGCGCGCAGGCATTGCTGCATGATGCATCCGGGAGGCGGAGCCCAGCAGTGATCCTGACACCGGAGGACTCGATTTGGAGGGAGGAAGAGTCAGCTTTTTTTAACTGATCACAAGTGATTTTGAGAAGTAACAAGAGGTAGAAAACAAGAAAAAGTTTAACCTGAGCTAGAAAGAACACCAAGCAATTTTAGAACTGCAATCCATCAAGCAAATTGTGATTAAACAGGCCGATAAAAGAGGATGGACAGTAATTAAGTCCAAGGAATAATTCTTGGATGAGGCCAATCGAATATTGGGTGATAAAACAACATACAGGCATACCCCGCATTAACGTACGCAATGGGACTGGAGCATGTATGTAAAGCAAAAATGTACTTAAAGTGAAGCACTACTTTTTCCCACTTATTGATGCATGTACTGTACTGCAATCGTCATATACATGCATAACTGATGTAAATAACACATGTGTAACAGGCTCTATAGTCTCCCCGCTTGTGCACAGCTTCGGTACAGGTAGGGAGCTGGTATTGCTGCTCAGGACATGCTGACAGGTGCATGCGCGAGCTGCCGTTTGCCTATTGGGCGATATGTCCTTACTCGCGAGTGTACTTAAAGTGAGTGTCCTTAAACCGGGGTATGCCTGTATACAATTTTGGAAAGTAATCCAACAATTAATTTCCAAAAGATTCTAGAAAATTACTCATAAAGGGGAAATCACTAGGGATTAATTATTTATAATATCAATATTTGAACAAGTTTCCCAGACTCCCGCTATTTAATTTTATCCCCAAAATTAAAAAATGTTTAGATAAACCCCCTGGCAGGCATATAATATCCGGGATAAACTCAATATCCCAAAACCTGTCAGACTATAATGATTTTTTTCTCCAAAATTATGTTGTTAAACTTCCCTCTTATTTAAGAGTCACTATGCAGGTTATTAATATTTTTGACTGAACGGATTGGGATGAAAACGTTGTCTTTGTAACGTGTGACGTTATATCGCTCTATACGAGCATAGATCATAACAAAAGCTTGGAAGCAATAAAAAGGGGACTGAACAAAGATGATTCCTTAAAAAAAGAACTAATAGACTTTCTGATCTCAAGTATAGATTATATTTTTAAAAATATTTACATTTGGTTTAGCAAGCATTTTTACCTCCAACTGTGTGGCATGGCCATCAGGTTCGCGCAAAGTTACGCCAATCTTTTCCTGGGGGCCTGGGAAGAGGATCATGTTTGGACAGGGGGTGTTCCAGGCGTGGGCCTGGTCTGGTGGCACCGCTACATTGATGATGTAATTTTTATATTGAGTGGCACCCAGGAGAGTGCTATAGAATTTATCAACAATTTAAATTGCAATGACTGGAACTTGAAGTTCACATACAATCTCAGCAGAACAGAGATTCAGTTCCTGGATTTGCATTTGTATGTAGAGGAAAGTATAATAAAATGCAAAACCTACTTCAAGTCCATAGATTGCAATACTTATATAGACCGGACAAGTTGTCAACATAGGGACTGGTTAAATGACATTCCCTATGGGCAACAAGGCGGGTAAAAATAAATTGTACATCAGACAATATACAGTATGTCAGGAGCAATCTCTGGTTCTTGAAAAAATTGTTTTTTGGAGAAGAGATATGATCCTAACTTACTAGACAATGCGATGTTAAAAGACAGTAAATTACAAAGGAAAGATATCTCATTACCAAAAAAAGAATCTAACAACAAACTGAAAAGGTTTGAGGGCGATTGGATCCCATTTGTAACACAGTATAGTACCCAGTCGGGGAAAATTAAAAATATTTCAAACAAGCCCTGGAGAATCCTACAACAAGATCCACTTTTAGGGGGAATTTTTACCAGTGAGGCCACAAATAATATTCTCAAAGGCACCCAATTTTAAGAACAAATTGGCACTAAGAGGGTTATGCACAAAGTAGTGATAAGTGTTTTTAAGTGAGATACGTGCTTTATGGCGCAATTTATGGCGCATTTTTTTTTAGCAATGACTGTGTTTTGATGATAAAAAGCCTTTTAAGCGCGATCCTGCAGTGTTATCACTGCTTTGCGAATCACGCTGCATGCAATATTGAGAAATAAAGGCATTTATCTTACTTAAAAACACTTATTACTGCTTTGTGCATAACCCCCTCAGTGTCTTGACTGCTAATCAAAAAGTGAAACAAAATACAGATTCGAAACAAATGTGCTTGAGAACAGTCCCAATTTTCTTTGCACAGAGGCAATCAATGAGACTCCACCTGGCTTATTAGGACTCTGAGAAAAGCCTGATGTAATAAACAGGAGAGAGATTCCTTAGCTCACATTTGGGCTGATAGTAGAACAGAGAAGTCTGCACACAGACTCTGTCTTGAGTACAAAGGCTGTGCTGAGATCAAGACATCCAGACACCCAGAGACCTATATTTCCTCGACACAGAGAACCCAGGATCCTGCCAGAGACTGACATGGAGGGCCACCTGCTTAAGGTACCGCCTTAGACTTTGGGGGGATAGTCCTGCAGATAGGGTCTGGGGAAGCAATTTAGCCCTTGCAAAGGGAAAGGGGTTTGTTATTTTGTTGTTTTTGTATGTGTTTGTCTGGATAAAGGAACAGGCTCAATAAAGCCAGGATATAATTTCACTCAAATCAGTCTCCATTATATGTACCTCTGCACACATCTCTTACATATGGTGTCAGAAGTGGTAAGAAAGGTGGCCCTAGAATTTCAAAGGTGCCTCAGAGACTGCCTGTGAATTTTTTTTGCTTTTGCCTGCATACAGTTCTTGCAACAGCCTGAGAAACAAAAAAAGAATCACTTGCAGCAGTGACAAGAATTAAAGGGCTACACATACAGGCAGGATAGAGACCAGACGGTGACCCACCCAAGGGACTGATGCTGTGACCAGAGTCTACCCCACCAGTCAAACACCAGACTCTGCAAGAATGGGGAAGAATCTGTGTTCCTGGCGTAAAGAGCCCCGCCACATGGAGCAATGTCCGTTCAGGCCTAATTTGGATGATGAGGGTGATTCCTATGTGACCCCAGAAAAAGGGCAGCAGCATGAGGAATATTTTTTTCAATGTGCCAAGGAACTGCAGCAGCAAGCAATGTGCTGTGGTAATAAGGAAAACACAGAAGTGTTTCTTAGCAAGTGCACATCCAGTATCACTGATTAGAAAGAATGTGTACACAGTACTGTGGTGGCTCAGAATCTGCAAAAATAGAGAAGAAGAAAAAGTTTACAGAGATGCCTGTGAAAGCTACAAACTCTGCAAGAAAAGTGTGCCCACCTGTAGGACTACCAGCTAGGGTTCTAGCAAAAACAGTGAAAACAGCTGCAATATCGCCTCCCGATGTGAGAAAGAAAAATACACATGATAGCCCCAAAGTGAAGGACAAGATGTGCATTCCTGTAATGAATCCTACCTCACAGAAGTGTGGCCCTTCCGGTCCTATGAGGATAAGGATGAAGATATGGGGAACCCGAACCGAGTCACACCCCCAAAACACCACAAGAATGGTGGAGGTGCCTAAACTCGGTACACACCAAAAAAACAGGTCTCTATGACACCAAATATTCCTGTTAGCTAAAGCAACTGCAAGAAAAGCCTGGCAGATATAGTGAAGCTGCTGAAGTTTCAAATAAAGACGGAGACCCCAGTATCTCTGATGGGACGGAGTCGTCCAAAACAAAAAGGTGTAAAAGGAAAAAGAAAAGTGGTGCTTCATTTACCATAGAAGGGACAGACATGTCCGCAGATCTCGTGGAGAAAAACGGGGTCTGAGATGCCCTGCAGCCTAGAGAAAATGGAGGATTCATCACGCGGATGATAGACTATCCAGATAGCCCAATGCAGAAGTTGTATAACACAAAGAAGTGTCTGTTCAGTGCCAACAGTGAGGAACTCTCAACCAACCATAACAGGGAAGTGGAGCCAGAACCATTGATTGATGATCCCTTGACCAGCCCTGGAGATGCACTGCAAGCTGCAAGGCATCTGGGTGAGGACACAAAGAGCAAAAACTTCCTCTCCAGGGTGGAAAGAATCACAAGGAATCATAAACACCCCTGAAGAAGTCCGAACTACCGGATGAAACGCGTAGGGTTACCTGTACGCTCTGACCTGTGAAGCAGTGAGATTCTTTGCGGACTCTCTGCTGTGACATCAGCTGTGTTGCTTTCATGTCTTCCCGCCCACACGGCCTGCGCTGTTGCTGACTATAACGGAGCCAGATGATACTTCTCCTTCTGCTGGATGATTGGAAGAACCGGTCCGTGATGTCAGACACCACCCGAGTGCGGAAGCAGAGGACGTGTTGTAGCTGACTAGAGCCTTACCTACCTGCGTCTGAACCCAGAGTGGTTAAACTGCTTTTATTTGTTCTGGAGCATGTGAGTATATTGGAGCTCCTTGCTCTAGTATTTTTATATTAATTAAAACTGTGTACTGTAGCACTATATTTTTTCTTCTTTCCCCACATATGCTGCCTACATCGGTTTATGATTCATTGTGATTCTTTCCACCCTGGAGAGGAAGTTTTTGCGCTTTGTGTCCTCCCGCAGATGTTACTTTGAGTGATTGAGAAATCTCTCACACCAGCTGCATCTCCTCTTGGTGATATTTATTTGTTTTTTGTTTATTTATTAATATAATATTAAGGTTTGTGCTTACTTTCCTTGCACCAAGCTGCAAGGCATACAGTAACTGTGATTAAGCGGTGAGAGGAGATCTTGTGATACTGAGCACCTGGGACTTTTTACAGCACACACCGAGCATTTGGGACTCTGTACAACAAACACCAGAGACACAGACCAAAGACTGTTGCCTGCTTGTGCCTTAGTGATTCATTGGTAGTGACTGTTGCATTACTTGCACAGACTGTTTTTCATTAATAGTATTTTCATTTATGTGCTGTCTGCTCTCAGGCTCTTAGCCTACAATGGTTTGTCAGATATTTAGTACATATCAGATGACATTATTCATTGAATTTAATACTGCTTGGTAGTATTCACATACATGTGATCTCTGTTTTCAGGCTCTTAGCCTACAAGGGGTTGTCAGGTATCTACTGCATCAGTTTAAGAGCATCAGCTAAACATATATATATATATGCAAACAACAAGAGGAAAGCAACCTTTAAATAGCACACGGACATGAATGAAAGTGTAACAAAAATGGTATTTTATTCAGTTGATTAAAACAGGGGATGAAATTTTAAAAGAAGAGGGGGGCTCAGCGCTACCTAAACATATTGGACATGGAGGCAAGAGTCAAGTAAAGATAAAAATCAAGACACATACAGGGTGTAGGTGGCTATATCTAAGCACACCTACGTGACAATCTACCTATACTGAGACCTTGTGACCACATGTAAAGGATATTATGCCATATAATTTGATGCAATAATTACATGATAGAGGTACACAGGAATTGAAGGTAACAGATTGCAAAAATACGTTACCACTCAGCAGGTGATTGTCACAAATAGTTAGGTCAATACTCCATGTTGTAGATAGGAAAGGTAGGGGCCCCCCTCAGCAGGACTCCCACTCCAACGCGTTTCGACGGGAAACTGTCTTCTTCTGGGAGTGGTGAGGGGAGCAAAGAGCTAGCATTTATAGGGAGAATCATAATTACAAAAATCGTGCCAAAATTAAATGGATTGCAAGCAGCTGTATGAGCAGAGAGTGTTTACAAACATGGCAGCATCCTGGAGCCTGTGTTACTGTGATTATACATCTCATTGGACTACACTGGTCATGTGGACTCTCTAAGGTCAATATCAATAACAATACTGCACCGACACACTTTATTCGAGCAAATACCCGGTATGTACCTGGCAGATACCTGGAATGCGCCGCTCCTCACCTCTGACAAGCCCCGTTGCATTTGCCTTCCCAGCCTGGGTTCATGCCTGGCTGATGGGCGGCTGATCTGTTAAATGATAATGATTAGGATTTAATAGGCTGCAATGCTTCGCGTGTCTACCAGATGGCATAAATTCATGAATTGTAATGCAGTATATATATATGTAGTGTGCAGTATTGCAGCCAACGGGAATAAAATGCTTCAATCCCTGCCGGAAAATAACTCAATGCACTCGGGCAGAAAACAGTCACAAACCTCAATACACCCGGGTATACCCGAATTCGTGGGACTAGCCGAGCTCGAATAAAGTGTGTCGCCAGTGTATATCTATTGGTTGGTTTAATCAGACTCAAATTGCATTACATGAAAAAGTATATCAATTCTTTTTGGCTGCCAAACAAGCATTTTTATATACAGTACATGGGAAGTAATTATGTACTATTGAATTTTGCATTAACATTTGTCTGTTCTTTTTATAGTTTAGCTCCATTTGACTGTGAAGCTTATTTTAAGCATTCAGTCTGTATTTATGCATTTTAGGTAGTTTTAATATATTTTAACTTGTATTGTGTTATTAAAGAAATTAGTATATGTGTGTTATGTAACTGTAGCTCTATTCACTTGCATTTGTTTTGCCATGGCAATGCCTTTCTATAAGATTAGAGTGGGGATGTAATTTGAGCATTTTAAAATATTTTTTAGACACTGCTTTGATTGGACCACTGCTTCTATAAATGGTCCATGGAGAGTCAATGGAGATTATCCCCTGAGGAAGCAGTAGATTGGAATTTCAGGAACTGAAATGTCTGACCCCATCGAGCCACTGTACTGCAGTGCACGCAGACGCGGAAGTGCCAGGAGCTACTACCAGGTGAAACAGACGAGTGAGGCAACTGAGGTGGAAGAAAATGACTTAAAAAGTTGGCTGAATCCTACAAGACATCCAGAGTGGTATGGGTGTACCCTTAATACACCTGTAACCCAACCCCCTCACCCCTCCAATCGCAGATAGGGGCCATGTGGGGAAATCTATATATGTTACCAGGTGTGGTGCAATACCTGATAGGCTCACTGGAGGCCTGAACCTCCGCCACTGGGAGCCTGGGGTGTATCCTGGAATGTACTGCTTACAGCGCCTCCACCTGTACAGGGATTCTAGTGTGTAGAATAACCCCTTACACAGGAACCACATACAGTAAGTACTTACACCAGGGTATGGATAAAATAGTTTACTATATGCACTAACACATAACACATCACAATACATCAACAATGGTAACACAGCAGTGTCACCCTTTAACCTGGCCTCACTGGGCCTCAACCCCAGCACCATCCACCCAAGTGTCTCAAAAGTCCCACAACCCCACCCAAGTGTGGAACAGCACTGCCCACTAATATGAGGTGTGTAGTTGGTGCACTTGGTGACTTCATGGTACCTGCCGGGTGTGTCCACAACCGGGCGTGCAAATGTTGTACTTGGCTGATGAATCTGAAAGTGTAATCCACGATGCTTCCGCTCTTGATGCGTGGGGTGGCGTCCCGCCAGACAGTCCCACCAGGAAGATAGTCTTTATCTTGAGTGATGTTCTGTGTCCAGACACAATTGTCAGGGGCTCGCAGCACTGCTGCTGTGTCCTTGAACCTAACAAATAACTAAAGGGGCAGTGCACCTACCTAGGGCCTGTCCCTGTCGCAACCACAATCTATGGTATGGCTCAGGGCCTGCCTGGGGGGGTAACCTAGTATGCAGGGGGAAATGCAGCATGAGAATCTGTCAGCCTTAGTGGCTGTTCTGGCTGCATGTGATCTGTGTGAAAGGGCAATCCCCAGAGGCTGCTGGGATTTGTAGTCCTATCAGGACCTCTTTAGCATTGGGGCCGCATGCTCTATGTGTAATGGCCGCCGCTACTCTCCACTGAGCCTGCGCAACTCTGTAATGGCTGCCGCATCGCCCTAAATGCTCATGCGCGACTTCTAGGGGTCTCTGCACTACGGAGCACCATCGATGACCTGCCTCCCTCTCTGTAATGGTCGCTGCATCTCTTGAGGCTAAACTGCGCAGACGCGAGCTTCCACGTATGCGCGAACGCACACAAAATGGCGGTGCCTGGCTGTAGATGCCGCCTAGAGCTCCCAGAAAAGCGCTCACCCCTGCAGCTCCCTGACACCGCGCAGGGGTTCCCCCAATTAGGGGAGGTAAGGGGGGCCCAGGGGGAACCCTGCTACACACCTAATGCATCTTACAACTGGGAGAATGTGAGTTTGTTTCTTCTCCCAGCTTAGTGTATTGTGTTATTAAAACGTATTATGCTATGTTTTCTCCTATGTGTATCTTTTGAGGAACCATGGAGATTGCAGATACATCCAACACCAGTACTATTGTGAGTGCTTTATTTACTTAACAGTATTGCCCTTATTGGTTTATATGTTTGTATATCAAACAACTCTCTCTCAATTGCGCTTTAATCTTCACATATAGATAGCCACCAGTGATCTGCCAAAATAGGTGGATGGTCATTATATACCACTTTGTAATTATTACTCACCCACACAGCAGAATATGCGGTGGCTATTTCACACCAGGACAGTCTGATCTCCACCGTTCATCACTTCCAAGAAAGGGCGACAATGGCAGCTTTAAGATAGTTATATAAACCACATCAAATAAAAAAATAATGACCTAGTATAAAAGTCTCCAAGGGGAGGACAAGAGCAGGCAGGGATATATACAGTAAAGGGTGGAGCAAATGAGACATAACATGAATCGGAGTCTCCTATAAAATATGTAAATGTCAACTGTCACTCATCACGAGAATATGTAGAGACCAGAAAGCTTCGATGAACTAATCCTCATGGTAACACTCGGTAAAATTAATTTAACCAAATTAGTGAGATTATATTCTTGTTTAAATACTCCTGGATGAAGTGTATCCAGTTTACAAATCCAGAAGGATTCTCTTCTCTTTAAGGCCTGAACCAGATTGCCCCTCTCCGTAGTTTAGGAACCACTTCAATGATTTGTTATTGCAGCTGACTCACATTGTGCCCAGACTGTAGGAAGTGAGCGGACAAAGGTTGGTCCCACACTTTGCACCTAATAGTGGATTTATATTGGCTAATCCGTTCCTTAGCTTTATGTGTTGTTTCACCAACATAAGCCAACCCACATAATCTGAGTTACTGGTTGCATAACCCTTAATGTTAAACTTCTGCCTGGTGTGTAAATGTGGACCCCTTTTGGACATTGCCACATTGTGTGCAGGATAAGCAGGGAAATGTTCCCTGGATATAGACACCCTTGAACTGTGATCCAACAGTCTTCTCAGAACCTGTCAGCTCTTACTAGGGAATCCCTAAGGCTAAGGCCCCGCTGCCTCAGACCACGCACCCACACTGCAGACAGGTGGCACATAGAGAGGCACTTGGGCCTTTTTCCGGTCCAAAGGGACCATTTTTGCGAGCGGGGGGGCGTGGCAAAAACAGGTGGTGGGGCACGGCCATGACGTGGGGGGCACGGCCATGACGTGAGGGGGCGGGACCGCCCGTCAGCCGTTCAGCCCCGCAACTCCTCAACCCCTCAACCGCTGTCGCTGAGCCCCTCAACTCCTAACACACAGACACGCACTCAGGCACACACAGACAGGCATACACACAGACACACACAGACACAGACAGGCACTCACGCTCTCACAAATACTCACGGGGGGTGGGTGGGGGGTGAATCAGAGCCCGGGGGATCAGAGCAGGGGGAGAATCGGAAGGGGGACCCCCCCCCCAAAGAGGAGAGAGTCTGTGGGAAGGAGCAGGGGGGACTTCCTTGGTGCTGCAGTTTATTTAAAATCGCTGCTTTCCCCCCACACTCTCCTCCCTGCTCCCCGAAGCCTCCCCTCCTCATTGGCTCACAGCCACACCATGTGACGCGTCGCCGCTTGGGATTACAATTCTCTTGAATCCCCTGGCAGCTGACGCGTCCCAGCGTGTAGTGAGCTGTGCAGCCAGGGGGGACTGGGACCGGCTCGGGAGGATTCCCCTGCTGGTGGGAACGCTCATGCGGCCGCCCGCGCCGCCGGGCGCAGCGGGTCCCAGCCCTAAGTGTTGGAGCTTTCCTATATGCCATCAAAGCGGGTGCTTTCAGTACTTGTCGCCAACTTGCATCAGAATCAATTAAATGCCAATGTTTATGAATTGCCGTACCAATTCTAGGACAAGACGTACTGAACGTGATCAAATGGAATCCTGTTAAGCTTCGGTATAAGCAGTGTTTCCCAGCTCAGATTATCTAGCTTTGTTAGTTCGTCATCCAGAACACTGCTAGGATACCCCTTAACATTAAATGTCTCTGTCATCTGTAGCAATCTTTCCATAACCACCTCTTGCTGGCTGGCTGATTTTTCTCTTCACCCTATAGAGCTGGCTTCTCGGGAGGGAGAAGATTGTACTCGGTGGATGAAAACTGCTAAACTTCAACAATGTATTACGATCAGTGCCCTTAGTGAATAGATCAATTTGTATTCTATCATCCGGCTTATACACTTGGGTATCAAGAAAGCTCACCTCCTGTAGTTCTTGTAGGAGTGTACATTTAATCATTGACCTAGCTCTATTTAGGTCATCAAGAAACAGCAGGGAGGCTTCCAGCGTGTCCCGTCCAGAATTATTAATGCAAATATGACAGCCAGTAGGATGGGTCTTGCACATGCATGAGAGTGGCATAACTACTATGTGATCACAATGCGATGCGCGTGCGCTCTCACCGAAGCCGTCAGAAACCATCATGATGCACATGGGCAGTTCTGATTCTATGATGCGATTGGCAAGCCTAGTACAGGCACACGGACTGAAACCACAAGAATCCACCATGATGTGCAGGTGCAGTTCTGATCTTAGGAAGCGTTCACATTGCGCAGTGCTAGCAAACAGACTGAAATAACAAGAACCTATCATGATGCTCTTGCTCAGTTTTGACCATTTTTTTTACTGTTTTTGAACTATTGAAGCCACCATAGTCAGCTGTTTGTGAAGCTGTTCAGGTGCAACATTAGGCTTCTTGACATCTCTATACAAAATAGCAGAGTTTTATACAGTACACTGCAATTAGAGTTTGATGAAGGACCAGGAGGCCCGAAACATCGCTCTATTTTTTATGTGTTCCTGTTTTATGATGCAATACAATCTCTACTATTTCTTCAGTGAGTGCGGCAGTCCTGTTTTTGTTTGTATCTATTTTGGAGCTGGATGGGGGACCTGGCCCCTCTGCAAGCACCCTGTCTGCTTAAGTTAAGTATTTTTTCAATTTTATCTGCATATGGTTTTCACTCTGAATGCCCTGGACTTTCTTCCCTGGCTACTATTCTGCCCTTGGGCTGGCAGTAAACCCTATACAATCAGGTTGCCAGTATTTGGTATGGGGTTCTCCCCCTCCCCCTTGGTACTGCACTTGAGTGACAGCGGAGGGTGGTACATCCTGTTGTAGCTGGGACAACGGGGTGGCCGCCTCCTAGCTATACTTAAGGGCCGGACCAAGGGTGAGGGGGAGAACCCCATACCAAATACTGGCAACCTGATTGTATAGGGTTTACTGCCAGCCAGTTTACTGGCAGTTAGTAGGTTGTCCTTTCCTCTGAGGAAGGCAGGTCCCACCACTCGGAGCCTGAGATTTGGGCCTTCCCATGTGCTCTTCCCTCCGGGGAGAGTGAGTGTGGACATACCTCTGCCTCTGCTAGGAAGGTGGGGAAAAGCTAGGACAGCTCCGGGTTCCCTTGGCCTGTAGTGACGGTCCAGTGACCATCTTCAGTGATAGCTAACCTGACAGACTGTATCCGGTAGAAGACTGTCGTGAACTGTGCTGCGAAGAGTGAATAAACCGTTCCTGTTTTTACAGTTGTGTGAAAAATAAAGTACACCTCTTTGAATTCTATGGTTTTACATATCAGTACATAATAACAATCATCTGTTCCTTGGCAGGTCCTAAAATTAGGTAAATACAACCTCAGATGAACAACAACACGTGACATATTACACTGTATCATGATTTATTTAACAAAAATAAAGCCAAAATGGAGAAGCTATGTGCGCAGCAGCAGCCCTCCAGGGAAAGGATAGGGAGAAAGAGAAACGTGTTGTCGGTGAACCGAATGGTTTGACTCATTTTTTCTTATTGCTTATGTACTCTGGTGTACTCAGGACTTTGCCCATTTGAGCTTTCAAATTTCATTTGTTGTGTTTATTGATTGCTGCTCTGGTGGCTGGGGTATAAGGGTTAAAGGAGTACCTTGTGGTCTTTATAGACCTGAGGGAACGGGCCCGAGGAAGGGGTCTCCCACGGAAACGTTGCTCCCTTGATTACCCTCCTCCCTCCTTCCATTTGTGTTGTCTCCATTCTCCTTACCTAGGGCTCTATGCAGTAAGCGTTGATAAGGTTTTTTTCGCCATTTTACTGCCAAAATTGGGTTTAAGATTCAGTAAGCGCCGATAATTGCTTGATTTCCCCAGTTTTCGTAGCCGATAATTTTGTTATGGCCAGTCGCCTGCCGATAAGCCGGTTTTCGGCACTTATCGCCACTTTTTTAATTCGGCTGTATTCTAGTAGCAAAATCAGCTTATCGGGGCTGATCGGCACTAAGAAATTGAGACTTCATGGCCAATTTGTCCCGCCAAATAAAGTTGGCAAGTTGGAGGGGAGAACGATTGCTAAGGCTGCCGGAACGGCACTTAGAAAAAAAAACTCATCTGTACATCAATGGAGTCAATGGAGTGGGGACGTATAACAGTATAGTACTGTTTACGTTCGATTGCTCACAATACAAATGTGTTGAGCAGTGTGGGGGCCATTCACTGCATTGTGTCACACCTCACTGATTATTTGTATAACATAGAACTTTTATATGTTTTCATCATTTGCGTGTCACATTACTCATCATGTGATGATGTGTCAAGGGAAAAACCTATACTCAACTCTTAAAGGAGAGCATCACATCACATCAAACATGTTAATGAACTGTGCGACAATTTATTATATGATGTTACCCATGTCACACATGTAACACATACACCGTATGTTCATGTTGCTTTACATAACACAATGCTTGTAATGTGTAACGCATGTTTAAACGTTCATGTACATCTTTCGTCTCATGTTTACATGTACTTTGGGTCCTCCCTTTTTTCATGACGTCCGTTATTGGACAGTCAATCACATTGCATGTTTACATTGTAAACGTTGCATTACAAGCACTTCATACTAACTTATACACACATCTACACTAGTTAATCATTGTTACACATTTCACACTGATTCAATAGCAACTATCCTCATGACATAAATTAATGCATATGCACACGAGAATTCATTGTTGTGAACATGTGACACTAACATGGCTACTTAGACATGTTGCTGCAAACTTTTTCTACATCAATCTCAGGCTTTTTGCCTAATTACATGACTGAGTGTTGCGTTCAGAAGTGTTACATGCATTACACATTACACTAATAATTTACAATGAATGCTTGTACAAAGCTTCACGTTACATCATTGTCAAATATCATGATTGCCTGCTGAACACACAGGAAAAATATTTCTTAGATCAAATGGAGACAGCTTGGGAGCCAAGTACTTTAATATGTTAATGTAACACGTAGCATTTTAGTATGTCACCTGACATCATCACATACCTATTTAAAGGACGCCCATTACCTGCTCATTCACAGCTACTGATTTCAAAATGTTGCGATTGTTTAGGAGACGTCGGAACATTCTTTTGCATGAGTGGCTTGCAGATGAAGAGAATGACATAGGGCAAGGGAAGGACAGAGCCAGGGACAGTGACAGGGACAGGCACGCGGATACGACAGGGACAGGGAGAGGGACAGGGCGAGGGACAGGTAGAGGGATAGGAGATCAGAGAAGACAGAGAAGACAAGTAGTGCCTCGTCCGCGTGTGTACAGGGAGAGAACCCTGTTAGATGGGATGAGTGAGGAGGAGATAGTAAGTCGCTATCGTTTGAGTTCAGCAGCAATCTTATCTCTTTATGAAGAGATAAGGGGAGATTTAGATTTTGTGACAGCCAGAAGTCGTGCAGTCCCTGGGCTTGTTAAAATGCTGTGCTCATTACATTATCTTGCTTCCGCGTCATTCCAGACAACTGTGGGCATAGTGGGCGGGGTCTCCCAATCTACATTCTCGCGGGCCTTTACCCAGTTTCTCTATGCACTCAATAGACGCGGAAACAAAAGAAACAGCGCACAACGCCAAATAGTGAAGCAAGTAATGCTATATATTAGTAATTACAGGGTAATAAATCTGCGTACATCAAAACAGTGGAATAGGTGCATTTAGTGTGTTTCACACAAGTTACCACTCAGCAACTGTTGTCAGAAGAGTCTGCAGCTTGCTTCTCTCAGCGGGGGCGCTACGTTGGTTCAGGAGCAGGATTAATGTCCAAAACCCCTCATCCCGCAGTACATCGCTCCCAAGGGGATTTCCCTTTACAGCAACCAGGCGCCGTTGCAGGTATTGGTGCTTGGTGGGACCGCTCGCGCTTCCAGGCCGTCTGGTGCAGCTCGTGTGGCTCAGCGAGCAGATCCACTGTACGGGGGTGAGACCTCAGCTCTGCAAGGGTACACTCGGCGTGCCACGTTGTCGCTCCGTCACGGGATACTGCGTGATGACGTCACAGTCTACGCAGCAGCGAGGGAACCGGCAGGGAGGCAGTCAAAGTCTCTCAAAGTCTCTCATATGCCCAAAATTACCACCGGGAGTAATACTAACAGGGTGAAGCCAATGGAGGCAATGGCAATATTAAGGCACTAGATAAAAATCATCCAACATGTTTCGTAGAATAAACTACTTCTTCAGGGAATAATTTAGCCATTACCCAGAGGTCTTAAGTACCTAACAAAGATGTCTCATTGGTCAAACAATTAAAAATGGACCAATCATCTAGACTAGGTAATGGTTAAAGTGATAGGGAAGATGAAATCATTACTTTTAAAACAACAACTTTATTAACTACATACATAATAAAAAGATTTTATAAACATAAACTAAACCTAGCATAAATAATTAAAAGCATGCTGGAATAAAAGAAACACAATATTAGTACTAAAATAGATAGTATCATATAAAAGATGCAACTAAAAGTAACAATATAAATACATATAGACAATAGAACAGAGCAGGGAAAACAGAGATACATAGATCAGTGATATCCCTTGGGTTTAAGTGGAGAAGGGGGCTAGAATTTTTTTTTTTTTTAATAAAAATTCCTCTTAATAAAGTGCCCAGATGTCAACATCCTCATTTAACCCCTTAGGGGACATAGTATCTAACTTGTGTATCCAATATGTCTCCTTAGATGATAATGTTTTAACTCTGTCCCCACCTCTTCTATTTACAGGAATAAACTGAATCCCCTTAAAAGTGAGACTGGACAGATCTTTGTTGTGGTGTAATAAAAAGTGTCTGGAAACACTGTGTTTTTCAAAACCGTTTTTTATATTTCTGACGTGTTCCTGGATACGAACTTTAAGGCTGCGTTTGGTTCTGCCTACATACTGATATCCACACGCACATTCCAATAAGTAAACAATGTGTGTAGATGTACATAAAATAAAGTCATCAATATTAAAAACTTCTTGTGTGTTTTTAGAATTAAATGTATTTTTGTCAGGATGTTGGTACTTACAAATACTACACTTACCACAAATATAATTGCCTTTTGGTTTAGGCCCTAACCAGTTCTTTTGTACTGTAGTTTTATTACTTAAAAAAACATCAGTAGGTGCTAGCAAATTTTTAATGTTTTTGGCTCTCCTATAGATAAACCGTGGTTTAGTGTCTAGATGTGATCCCAATATGGGATCATTGCACAAAATACCCCAGTGTTTATAAAAAACCTTTTCGATGTCCCTATGTACAGAATTATAATCCATAATGAAGGCCACATTTAAAATGTCATTTTTCATTATTGGGCCTATTTTATTTCTTGTCTTGGTTCTATTTTGAATTAACATATCTTTACGATCCATGTTACGTACCCTTATAATCTCTCTTTCGAGAAGTTCCTTAGGGTATCCCCTCTCTCTGAATCTCAAAAATAGTTTATTAGCCGGCTTGTCAAAAACCTCTAAACTACTGCAGTTACGTCTGAGTCTGACAAATTGCCCTCCTGGTATATTTTTTATCCATGTACTTTTGTGATTACTATTCGCCATCAGCAAATTGTTAGTATCCACCTCCTTAAAGAAGGTTTCAGTCTCCACAGTGCCATCCGCTCTGGAAGTAAGTCTTAAATCCAGAAAATCTATCTGGGTGGCATCCACCTTATGTGTAAACTCAAGGTTGAAATCATTCCTATTCAGGTTATCTACAAATGCACTGGCCGATGCATAATCACCGTCCCACACGCACAGGATGTCGTCTATGTAGCGTTTCCACACAACGACATTCCTGTGGTAGGGTTCCTCGGGCACAATGAACTGAGACTCCCACTTACCCACATACAGGTTTGCGAAACTGGGGGCAAACCTAGTACCCATTGCAGTTCCGCAAACCTGCAGGTAGAAAGTGGAAAGAAACAGAAAATAATTATGTTTCAATATGAAACTAATAGACTCGAGAATAAATTTCCTATTTAATGGGTGCATTGTGGGGTCTACTTCCAAAAAGGAGTTGACTGCATCCAACCCTTTCTGATGGGGTATATTTGTATAGAGGGATTTTATGTCACATGTAATCCATACATATGAACTCTTCCATTTGAAATCTTTAAATAAATTTAAAACTGCAGTAGAATCCTTCAAATAAGAGGTTAATTTACCAACATACGGTTGGAGAAAAAAATCCACGTATTGACTAAGATTGGCTGTCATAGATTGTATACCTGATACGATTGGGCGTCCGGGTGGATCCACCAAGGCCTTATGTATTTTCGGCAGGTGGTAAAATATGGGGATCCTTGGGAATTCAGAAAATAGGAAGGCGAACTCTGTTGTAGTGATGACGGATAGAGTGACTGCATTATCTAATAGCGCTTTTAGTTCCCTTAAAAACTCGGCTGTGGGGTCCCTCAATAATTTGACATAGGACGATGTGTCGTTAAGAATCCTTAAAGCTTCTTTTTCATAATCACACCTATTTTGGACTACTACGCCACCACCTTTGTCTGCCTGCCTTATAATTAGGCTTGCATCATCCTTCAATGTTTTAAGGGCTAGGGACTCGCTTACACTGAGGTTATGTTTAATGTTACCTGACTTAAAATTACGTGATAAAATGTTAAAATCATTGATGACCATATTAAAAAATGTATCAATATGATGACCCTTGGAATGTGCGGGATAGAACTTAGATTGGGTTTTGAATTCAGTATGTCTAATTTCTATTTCTTTATCAGAATTACTTGCAGCAACCATAGCAGCCTTACCAGGAATACGGTCCATATTTGTTTCAGAAAATGTCTCTTTAGGGTAATATTGCGAGTGAACTTGTGTAGATCTTTAAACAACTGGAAGGAGCTTGGTCCACAGGTTTTGGAAAAACTCAAACCCCTTCCAAGTATGCTCAATTGATCCTTACTTAAAACTGTGGAGGAGAGATTAAAAACCCCTTTGTTTGCTAGGGTGTTCTTTCCCAAGAGTACTCTCTTCTTTTGTGCTCTGGTCCCTCCTCATGTTCCTCGTCTGATGTAACCCTTTTCTTCCTTTTCTCTTGGGGGGTATTCTGTATATCTTTCATTGTTATTACCTTCCTTTCTAGTCTTGTTCTTATCAAGTCTAAAAAAGAAGGTGAATCTGTAGTGGGTTCAGGTCTAACCGGGCGTTTGGGTGAGTATTTAAGGAAGTTCCTGGGTGAGTATCTAGATGTCCTCGCATGGGGGTCTTTGTGCTCATATTCATCATTTCTATGCTGTCCCTGTGGCCTTGAGCCATACCTAAAGCCCTCAATGTAATTTTTCCCTTTATAATTGGGATTGCGGTACCCATTACCACGGTTAGAGCGTGAGCGATCTCTATCTGATCGATCATTTTTATTGGTTCTGCTCTCTCTCTTCTGTTCGTAGGTGTGGTAATTTTCTTGTCTGTTCTTTGAATGTACAGACCCCCCTCTTTCTTTTTTATGGGGGATATACTCATCGCCTACTACCCTTCCTCTATCTTTTTTAGCCCAGTCCCTCTGTCTTCCTTGCTGGTAATCTAATTTGTCTCTTAAAAATTTATTGTGTTTCGTTTTTAAAAGTTCATCTTCTTCATACTCTAATTTAACTTTTAAATCATGCTCAATCTCCGAGCAATCAGTTTCTATCACTATCGGTTCTAATGCTTTAATTGCTTTCAAAATCTCCTTTTCTAAGTCTTTGATCTCACGGTTCCTTTCATATATTATTAACCTAATGAGATCATTAGAACACTCGTCCTGTATTCTGTTCCACTCCTGCATAAATTTAGGGTTATCCTTACCGAAGGTAGGGCTTTTTGAAAACCTGAGACCTCTTGGTATTCTACCCACATCCAAATAACTTTGTAGGGTTTTGGTCTCAAGCCAATGTTTACCCTCGGTAAGTAATAGCCGTTCTAATATTTTAAATTGTTCTTTAGCTGTTAAATTGATTGGTTCATTGGGCTGACCATGTAACACTTCGTCTGTAAAGAGGAGTTTAAAGTGTTCCTCCCTTTTCTCCCTACAATTAACCAAGCTCCAAACCATATTGATAAACTAACGATGTAAGCAGAAAAATATTACTAATAATGGGTGATAAAGATAAGATGTGCAGCAACAGTGAAGAGCAAAGACAGTAAAAAACAGAGAAAATACTGTGCGCTACTATCTAACCAAAAATGTAGAATATAAATATAGTGCAGTGACTAAACCACATAAATAAGTGACCAAGAAATAAATCACAATAACCACAGTGAGGGTGTATATATGAAGAAATTATATCACCTAACCGTGTATTTGTAGAGGCGTCTGCTGCTATAAACACAGGGGGTGGCTCAGCACCCCCCACACTCTAAGAAATGGAAACAAAAGAAACAGCGCACAACGCCAAATAGTGAAGCAAGTAATGCTATATATTAGTAATTACAGGGTAATAAATCTGCGTACATCAAAACAGTGGAATAGGTGCATTTAGTGTGTTTCACACAAGTTACCACTCAGCAACTGTTGTCAGAAGAGTCTGCAGCTTGCTTCTCTCAGCGGGGGCGCTACGTTGGTTCAGGAGCAGGATTAATGTCCATAACCCCTCATCCCGCAGTACATCGCTCCCAAGGGGATTTCCCTTTACAGCAACCAGGCGCCGTTGCAGGTATTGGTGCTTGGTGGGACCGCTCGCGCTTCCAGGCCGTCTGGTGCAGCTCGTGTGGCTCAGCGAGCAGATCCACTGTACGGGGGTGAGACCTCAGCTCTGCAAGGGTACACTCGGCGTGCCACGTTGTCGCTCCGTCACGGGATACTGCGTGATGACGTCACAGTCTACGCAGCAGCGAGGGAACCGGCAGGGAGGCAGTCAAAGTCTCTCAAAGTCTCTCAAAGTCTCTCATATGCCCAAAATTACCACCAGGAGTAATACTAACAGGGTGAAGCCAATGGAGGCAATGGCAATATTAAGGCACTAGATAAAAATCATCCAACATGTTTCGTAGAATAAACTACTTCTTCAGGGAATAATTTAGCCATTACCCAGAGGTCTTAAGTACCTAACAAAGATGTCTCATTGGTCAAACAATTAAAAATGGACCAATCATCTAGACTAGGTAATGGTTAAAGTGATAGGGAAGATGAAATCATTACTTTTAAAACAACAACTTTATTAACTACATACATAATAAAAAGATTTTATAAACATAAACTAAACCTAGCATAAATAATTAAAAGCATGCTGGAATAAAAAAAACACAATATTAGTACTAAAATAGATAGTATCATATAAAAGATGCAACTAAAAGTAACAATATAAATACATATAGACAATAGAACAGAGCAGGGAAAACAGAGATACATAGATCAGTGATATCCCTTGGGTTTAAGTGGAGAAGGGGGTTAGAATTTTTTTTTTTTTTAATAAAAATTCCTCTTAATAAAGTGCCCAGATGTCAACATCCTCATTTAACCCCTTAGGGGACATAGTATCTAACTTGTGTATCCAATATGTCTCCTTAGATGATAGTGTTTTAACTCTGTCCCCACCTCTTCTATTTACAGGAATAAACTGAATCCCCTTAAAAGTGAGACTGGACGGATCTTTGTTGTGGTGTAATAAAAAGTGTCTGGAAACACTGTGTTTTTCAAAACCGTTTTTTATATTTCTGACGTGTTCCTGGATACGAACTTTAAGGCTGCGTTTGGTTCTGCCTACATACTGATATCCACACGCACATTCCAATAAGTAAACAATGTGTGTAGATGTACATAAAATAAAGTCATCAATATTAAAAACTTCTTGTGTGTTTTTAGAATCAAATGTATTTTTGTCAGGATGTTGGTACTTACAAATACTACACTTACCACAAATATAATTGCCTTTTGGTTTAGGCCCTAACCAGTTCTTTTGTACTGTAGTTTTATTACTTAAAAAACATCACTAGGTGCTAGCAAATTTTTAATGTTTTTGGCTCTCCTATAGATAAACCGTGGTTTAGTGTCTAGATGTGATCCCATATTGTTACTTTTAGTTGCATCTTTTATATGATACTATCTATTTTAGTACTAATATTGTGTTTCTTTTATTCCAGCATGCTTTTAATTATTTATGCTAGATTTAGTTTATGTTTATAAAATCTTTTTATTATGTATGTAGTTAATAAAGTTGTTGTTTTAAAAGTAATGATTTCATCTTCCCTATCACTTTAACCATTACCTAGTCTAGATGATTGGTCCATTTTTAATTGTTTGACCAATGAGACATCTTTGTTAGGTACTTAAGACCTCTGGGTAATGGCTAAATTATTCCCTGAAGAAGTAGTTTATTCTACGAAACATGTTGGATGATTTTTATCTAGTGCCTTAATATTGCCATTGCCTCCATTGGCTTCACCCTGTTAGTATTACTCCCGGTGGTAATTTTGGGCATATGAGAGACTTTGAGAGACTTTGACTGCCTCCCTGCCGGTTCCCTCGCTGCTGCGTAGACTGTGACGTCATCACGCAGTATCCCGTGACGGAGCGACAACGTGGCACGCCGAGTGTACCCTTGCAGAGCTGAGGTCTCACCCCCGTACAGTGGATCTGCTCGCTGAGCCACACGAGCTGCACCAGACGGCCTGGAAGCGCGAGCGGTCCCACCAAGCACCAATACCTGCAACGGCGCCTGGTTGCTGTAAAGGGAAATCCCCTTGGGAGCGATGTACTGCGGGATGAGGGGTTTTGGACATTAATCCTGCTCCTGAACCAACGTAGCGCCCCCGCTGAGAGAAGCAAGCTGCAGACTCTTCTGACAACAGTTGCTGAGTGGTAACTTGTGTGAAACACACTAAATGCACCTATTCCACTGTTTTGATGTACGCAGATTTATTACCCTGTAATTACTAATATATAGCATTACTTGCTTCACTATTTGGCGTTGTGCGCTGTTTCTTTTGTTTCCATTTCTTAGAGTGTGGGTGATGCTGAGCCACCCCCTGTGTTTATAGCAGCAGACGCCTCTACAAATACACGGTTATGTGATATAATTTCTTCATATATACACCCTCACTGTGGTTATTGTGATTTATTTCTTGGTCACTTATTTATGTGGTTTAGTCACTGCACTATATTTATATTCTACATTTTTGGTTAGATAGTAGCGCACAGTATTTTCTCTGTTTTTTACTGTCTTTGCTCTTCACTGTTGCTGCACATCTTATCTTTATCACCCATTATTAGTAATATTTTTCTGCTTACATCGTTAGAATATCAATATGGTTTGGAGCTTGGTTAATTGTAGGGAGAAAAGGGAGGAACACTTTAAACTCCTCTTTACAGACGAAGTGTTACATGGTCAGCCCAATGAACCAATCAATTTAACAGCTAAAGAACAATTTAAAATATTAGAACGGCTATTACTTACCGAGGGTAAACATTGGCTTGAGACCAAAACCCTACAAAGTTATTTGGATGTGGGTAGAATACCAAGAGGTCTCAGGTTTTCAAAAAGCCCTACCTTCGGTAAGGATAACCCTAAATTTATGCAGGAGTGGAACAGAATACAGGACGAGTGTTCTAATGATCTCATTAGGTTAATAATATATGAAAGGAACCGTGAGATCAAAGACTTAGAAAAGGAGATTTTGAAAGCAATTAAAGCATTAGAACCGATAGTGATAGAAACTGATTGCTCAGAGATTGAGCATGATTTAAAAGTTAAATTAGAGTATGAAGAAGATGAACTTTTAAAAACGAAACACAATAAATTTTTAAGAGACAAATTAGATTACCAGCAAGGAAGACAGAGGGACTGGGCTAAAAAAGATAGAGGAAGGGTAGTAGGCGATGAGTATATCCCCCATAAAAAAGAAAGAGGGGGGTCTGTACATTCAAAGAACAGACAAGAAAATTACCACACCTACGAACAGAAGAGAGAGAGCAGAACCAATAAAAATGATCGATCAGATAGAGATCGCTCACGCTCTAACCGTGGTAATGGGTATCGCAATCCCAATTATAAAGGGAAAAATTACATTGAGGGCTTTAGGTATGGCTCAAGGCCACAGGGACAGCATAGAAATTATGAATATGAGCACAAAGATCCCCATGCGAGGACATCTAGATACTCACCCAGGAACTTCCCTAAATACTCACCCAAACGCCCGGTTAGACCTGAACCCACTACAGATTCACCTTCTTTTTTAGACTTGATAAGAACAAGACTAGAAAGGAAGGTAATAACAATGAAAGATATACAGAATACCCCCCAAGAGAAAAGGAAGAAAAGGGTTACATCAGACGAGGAACATGAGGAGGGACCAGAGCACAAAAGAAGAGAGTACTCTTGGGAAAGCACACCCTAGCAAACAAAGGGGTTTTTAATCTCTCCTCCACAGTTTTAAGTAAGGATCAATTGAGCATACTTGGAAGGGGTTTGAGTTTTTCCAGAACCTGTGGACCAAGCTCCTTCCAGTTGTTCAAAGATCTACACAAGTTCACTCGCAATATTACCCTAAAGAGTCATTTTCTGAAACAAGATATGGACCGTATTCCTGGTAAGGCTGCTATGGTTGCTGCAAGTAATTCTGATAAAGAAATAGAAATTAGACATACTGAATTCAAAACCCAATCTAAGTTCTATCCCACACATTCCAAGGGTCATCATATTGATACATTTTTTAATATGGTCATCAATGATTTTAAAATTTTATCACGTAATTTTAAGTCAGGTAACATTAAACATAACCTCAGTGTAAGCGAGTCCCTAGCCCTTAAAACATTGAAGGATGATGCAAGCCTAATTATAAGGCAGGCGGACAAAGGTGGTGGCGTAGTAGTCCAAAATAGGTGTGATTATGAAAAAGAAGCTTTAAGGATTCTTAACGACACATCTTCCTATGTCAAATTATTGAGGGACCCCACAGCCGAGTTTTTAAGGGAACTAAAAGCGCTATTAGATAATGCAGTCACTCTATCCGTCATCACTACAAAAGAGTTCGCCTTCCTATTTTCTGAATTCCCAAGGATCCCCATATTTTACCACCTGCCGAAAATACATAAGGCCTTGGTGGATCCACCCGGACGCCCAATCGTATCAGGTATACAATCTATGACAGCCAATCTTAGTCAATACGTGGATTTTTTTCTCCAACCGTATGTTGGTAAATTAACCTCTTATTTGAAGGATTCTACTGCAGTTTTAAATTTATTTAAAGATTTCAAATGGAAGAGTTCATATGTATGGATTACATGTGACATAAAATCCCTCTATACAAATATACCCCATCAGAAAGGGTTGGATGCAGTCAACTCCTTTTTGGAAGTAGACCCCACAATGCACCCATTAAATAGGAAATTTATTCTCGAGTCTATTAGTTTCATATTGAAACATAATTATTTTCTGTTTCTTTCCACTTTCTACCTGCAGGTTTGCGGAACTGCAATGGGTACTAGGTTTGCCCCCAGTTTCGCAAACCTGTATGTGGGTAAGTGGGAGTCTCAGTTCATTGTGCCCGAGGAACCCTACCACAGGAATGTCGTTGTGTGGAAACGCTACGTAGACGACATCCTGTGCGTGTGGGACGGTGATTATGCATCGGCCAGTGCATTTGTAGATAACCTGAATAGGAATGATTTCAACCTTGAGTTTACACATAAGGTGGATGCCACCCAGATAGATTTTCTGGATTTAAGACTTACTTCCAGAGCGGATGGCACTGTGGAGACTGAAACCTTCTTTAAGGAGGTGGATACTAACAATTTGCTGATGGCGAATAGTAATCACAAAAGTACATGGATAAAAAATATACCAGGAGGGCAATTTGTCAGACTCAGACGTAACTGCAGTAGTTTAGAGGTTTTTGACAAGCAGGCTAATAAACTATTTTTGAGATTCAGAGAGAGGGGATACCCTAAGGAACTTCTCGAAAGAGAGATTATAAGGGTACGTAACATGGATCGTAAAGATATGTTAATTCAAAATAGAACCAAGACAAGAAATAAAATAGGCCCAATAATGAAAAATGACATTTTAAATGTGGCCTTCATTACGGATTATAATTCTGTACATAGGGACATCGAAAAGGTTTTTTATAAACACTGGGGTATTTTGTGCAATGATCCCATATTGGGATCACATCTAGACACTAAACCACGGTTTATCTATAGGAGAGCCAAAAACATTAAAAATTTGCTAGCACCTAGTGATGTTTTTTTAAGTAATAAAACTACAGTACAAAAAAACTGGTTAGGGCCTAAACCAAAAGGCAATTATATTTGTGGTAAGTGTAGTATTTGTAAGTACCAACATCCTGACAAAAATACATTTAATTCTAAAAACACACAAGAAGTTTTTACTGCACCGACACACTTTATTCGAGCAAATACCCAGTATGTACCTGGCAGATACCTGGAATGCGCCGCTCCTCACCTCTAACAAGCCCCGTTGCATTTGCCTTCCCAGCCTGGGTTCATGCCTGGCTGACGGGCGGCTGATTTGTTAAATGATAATGATTAGGATTTTATAGGCTGCAATGCTTCGCGTGTCTACCAGATGGCATAAATTCATGAATTGTAATGCAGTATATATATATATACTGTGCAGTATTGCAGCCAGCGGGAATAAAATGCTTCAATCCCTGCCTGGAAAATACCTCAATGCACTCGGGCAGAAAACAGTCACAAACCTCAATACACCCGGGTATACCCGAATTCGTGGGACTAGCCGAGCTCGAATAAAGTGTGTCGCCAGTGTAATATTGATGACTTTATTTTATGTACATCTACACACATTGTTTACTTATTGGAATGTGCGTGTGGATATCAGTATGTAGGCAGAACCAAACGCAGCCTTAAAGTTCGTATCCAGGAACACGTCAGAAATATAAAAAACGGTTTTGAAAAACACAGTGTTTCCAGACACTTTTTATTACACCACAACAAAGATCCGTCCAGTCTCACTTTTAAGGGGATTCAGTTTATTCCTGTAAATAGAAGAGGTGGGGACAGAGTTAAAACACTATCATCTAAGGAGACATATTGGATACACAAGTTAGATACTATGTCCCCTAAGGGGTTTAATGAGGATGTTGACATCTGGGCACTTTATTAAGAGGAATTTTTATTAAAAAAAAAAAAAAAAAAAAAAAAATTCTAGCCCCCTTCTCCACTTAAACCCAAGGGATATCACTGATCTATGTATCTCTGTTTTCCCTGCTCTGTTCTATTGTCTATATGTATTTATATTGTTACTTTTAGTTGCATCTTTTATATGATACTATCTATTTTAGTACTAATATTGTGTTTCTTTTATTCCAGCATGCTTTTAATTATTTATGCTAGGTTTAGTTTATGTTTATAAAATCTTTTTATTATGTATGTAGTTAATAAAGTTGTTGTTTTAAAAGTAATGATTTCATCTTCCCTATCACTTTAACCATTACCTAGTCTAGATGATTGGTCCATTTTTAATTGTTTGACCAATGAGACATCTTTGTTAGGTACTTAAGACCTCTGGGTAATGGCTAAATTATTCCCTGAAGAAGTAGTTTATTCTACGAAACATGTTGGATGATTTTTATCTAGTGCCTTAATATTGCCATTGCCTCCATTGGCTTCACCCTGTTAGTATTACTCCCGGTGGTAATTTTGGGCATATGAGAGACTTTGAGAGACTTTGACTGCCTCCCTGCCGGTTCCCTCGCTGCTGCGTAGACTGTGACGTCATCACGCAGTATCCCGTGACGGAGCGACAACGTGGCACGCCGAGTGTACCCTTGCAGAGCTGAGGTCTCACCCCCGTACAGTGGATCTGCTCGCTGAGCCACACGAGCTGCACCAGACGGCCTGGAAGCGCGAGCGGTCCCACCAAGCACCAATACCTGCAACGGCGCCTGGTTGCTGTAAAGGGAAATCCCCTTGGGAGCGATGTACTGCGGGATGAGGGGTTATGGACATTAATCCTGCTTCTGAACCAACGTAGCGCCCCCGCTGAGAGAAGCAAGCTGCAGACTCTTCTGACAACAGTTGCTGAGTGGTAACTTGTGTGAAACACACTAAATGCACCTATTCCACTGTTTTGATGTACGCAGATTTATTACCCTGTAATTACTAATATATAGCATTACTTGCTTCACTATTTGGCGTTGTGCGCTGTTTCTTTTGTTTCCATTTCTTAGAGTGTGGGGGATGCTGAGCCACCCCCTGTGTTTATAGCAGCAGACGCCTCTACAAATACACGGTTATGTGATATAATTTCTTCATATATACACCCTCACTGTGGTTATTGTGATTTATTTCTTGGTCACTTATTTATGTGGTTTAGTCACTGCACTATATTTATATTCTACATTTTTGGTTAGATAGTAGCGCACAGTATTTTCTCTGTTTTTTACTGTCTTTGCTCTTCACTGTTGCTGCACATCTTATCTTTATCACCCATTATTAGTAATATTTTTCTGCTTACATCGTTAGTATATCAATATGGTTTGGAGCTTGGTTAATTGTAGGGAGAAAAGGGAGGAACACTTTAAACTCCTCTTTACAGACGAAGTGTTACATGGTCAGCCCAATGAACCAATCAATTTAACAGCTAAAGAACAATTTAAAATATTAGAACGGCTATTACTTACCGAGGGTAAACATTGGCTTGAGACCAAAACCCTACAAAGTTATTTGGATGTGGGTAGAATACCAAGAGGTCTCAGGTTTTCAAAAAGCCCTACCTTCGGTAAGGATAACCCTAAATTTATGCAGGAGTGGAACAGAATACAGGACGAGTGTTCTAATGATCTCATTAGGTTAATAATATATGAAAGGAACCGTGAGATCAAAGACTTAGAAAAGGAGATTTTGAAAGCAATTAAAGCATTAGAACCGATAGTGATAGAAACTGATTGCTCGGAGATTGAGCATGATTTAAAAGTTAAATTAGAGTATGAAGAAGATGAACTTTTAAAAACGAAACACAATAAATTTTTAAGAGACAAATTAGATTACCAGCAAGGAAGACAGAGGGACTGGGCTAAAAAAGATAGAGGAAGGGTAGTAGGCGATGAGTATATCCCCCATAAAAAAGAAAGAGGGGGGTCTGTACATTCAAAGAACAGACAAGAAAATTACCACACCTACGAACAGAAGAGAGAGAGCAGAACCAATAAAAATGATCGATCAGATAGAGATCGCTCACGCTCTAACCGTGGTAATGGGTATCGCAATCCCAATTATAAAGGGAAAAATTACATTGAGGGCTTTAGGTATGGCTCAAGGCCACAGGGACAGCATAGAAATTATGAATATGAGCACAAAGACCCCCATGCGAGGACATCTAGATACTCACCCAGGAACTTCCCTAAATACTCACCCAAACGCCCGGTTAGACCTGAACCCACTACAGATTCACCTTCTTTTTTAGACTTGATAAGAACAAGACTAGAAAGGAAGGTAATAACAATGAAAGATATACAGAATACCCCCCAAGAGAAAAGGAAGAAAAGGGTTACATCAGACGAGGAACATGAGGAGGGACCAGAGCACAAAAGAAGAGAGTACTCTTGGGAAAGCACACCCTAGCAAACAAAGGGGTTTTTAATCTCTCCTCCACAGTTTTAAGTAAGGATCAATTGAGCATACTTGGAAGGGGTTTGAGTTTTTCCAGAACCTGTGGACCAAGCTCCTTCCAGTTGTTCAAAGATCTACACAAGTTCACTCGCAATATTACCCTAAAGAGACATTTTCTGAAACAAGATATGGACCGTATTCCTGGTAAGGCTGCTATGGTTGCTGCAAGTAATTCTGATAAAGAAATAGAAATTAGACATACTGAATTCAAAACCCAATCTAAGTTCTATCCCACACATTCCAAGGGTCATCATATTGATACATTTTTTAATATGGTCATCAATGATTTTAACATTTTATCACGTAATTTTAAGTCAGGTAACATTAAACATAACCTCAGTGTAAGCGAGTCCCTAGCCCTTAAAACATTGAAGGATGATGCAAGCCTAATTATAAGGCAGGCGGACAAAGGTGGTGGCGTAGTAGTCCAAAATAGGTGTGATTATGAAAAAGAAGCTTTAAGGCTTCTTAACGACACATCTTCCTATGTCAAATTATTGAGGGACCCCACAGCCGAGTTTTTAAGGGAACTAAAAGCGCTATTAGATAATGCAGTCACTCTATCCGTCATCACTACAAAAGAGTTCGCCTTCCTATTTTCTGAATTCCCAAGGATCCCCATATTTTACCACCTGCCGAAAATACATAAGGCCTTGGTGGATCCACCCGGACGCCCAATCGTATCAGGTATACAATCTATGACAGCCAATCTTAGTCAATACGTGGATTTTTTTCTCCAACCGTATGTTGGTAAATTAACCTCTTATTTGAAGGATTCTACTGCAGTTTTAAATTTATTTAAAGATTTCAAATGGAAGAGTTCATATGTATGGATTACATGTGACATAAAATCCCTCTATACAAATATACCCCATCAGAAAGGGTTGGATGCAGTCAACTCCTTTTTGGAAGTAGACCCCACAATGCACCCATTAAATAGGAAATTTATTCTCGAGTCTATTAGTTTCATATTGAAACATAATTATTTTCTGTTTCTTTCCACTTTCTACCTGCAGGTTTGCGGAACTGCAATGGGTACTAGGTTTGCCCCCAGTTTCGCAAACCTGTATGTGGGTAAGTGGGAGTCTCAGTTCATTGTGCCCGAGGAACCCTACCACAGGAATGTCGTTGTGTGGAAACGCTACGTAGACGACATCCTGTGCGTGTGGGACGGTGATTATGCATCGGCCAGTGCATTTGTAGATAACCTGAATAGGAATGATTTCAACCTTGAGTTTACACATAAGGTGGATGCCACCCAGATAGATTTTCTGGATTTAAGACTTACTTCCAGAGCGGATGGCACTGTGGAGACTGAAACCTTCTTTAAGGAGGTGGATACTAACAATTTGCTGATGGCGAATAGTAATCACAAAAGTACATGGATAAAAAATATACCAGGAGGGCAATTTGTCAGACTCAGACGTAACTGCAGTAGTTTAGAGGTTTTTGACAAGCAGGCTAATAAACTATTTTTGAGATTCAGAGAGAGGGGATACCCTAAGGAACTTCTCGAAAGAGAGATTATAAGGGTACGTAACATGGATCGTAAAGATATGTTAATTCAAAATAGAACCAAGACAAGAAATAAAATAGGCCCAATAATGAAAAATGACATTTTAAATGTGGCCTTCATTACGGATTATAATTCTGTACATAGGGACATCGAAAAGGTTTTTTATAAACACTGGGGTATTTTGTGCAATGATCCCATATTGGGATCACATCTAGACACTAAACCACGGTTTATCTATAGGAGAGCCAAAAACATTAAAAATTTGCTAGCACCTAGTGATGTTTTTTTAAGTAATAAAACTACAGTACAAAAGAACTGGTTAGGGCCTAAACCAAAAGGCAATTATATTTGTGGTAAGTGTAGTATTTGTAAGTACCAACATCCTGACAAAAATACATTTAATTCTAAAAACACACAAGAAGTTTTTAATATTGATGACTTTATTTTATGTACATCTACACACATTGTTTACTTATTGGAATGTGCGTGTGGATATCAGTATGTAGGCAGAACCAAACGCAGCCTTAAAGTTCGTATCCAGGAACACGTCAGAAATATAAAAAACGGTTTTGAAAAACACAGTGTTTCCAGACACTTTTTATTACACCACAACAAAGATCCGTCCAGTCTCACTTTTAAGGGGATTCAGTTTATTCCTGTAAATAGAAGAGGTGGGGACAGAGTTAAAACACTATCATCTAAGGAGACATATTGGATACACAAGTTAGATACTATGTCCCCTAAGGGGTTTAATGAGGATGTTGACATCTGGGCACTTTATTAAGAGGAATTTTTATTAAAAAAAAAAATAAAAAATAAAAAATTCTAGCCCCCTTCTCCACTTAAACCCAAGGGATATCACTGATCTATGTATCTCTGTTTTCCCTGCTCTGTTCTATTGTCTATACGTATTTATATTGTTACTTTTAGTTGCATCTTTTATATGATACTATCTATTTTAGTACTAATATTGTGTTTCTTTTATTCCAGCATGCTTTTAATTATTTATGCTAGGTTTAGTTTATGTTTATAAAATCTTTTTATTATGTATGTAGTTAATAAAGTTGTTGTTTTAAAAGTAATGATTTCATCTTCCCTATCACTTTAACCATTACCTAGTCTAGATGATTGGTCCATTTTTAATTGTTTGACCAATGAGACATCTTTGTTAGGTACTTAAGACCTCTGGGTAATGGCTAAATTATTCCCTGAAGAAGTAGTTTATTCTACGAAACATGTTGGATGATTTTTATCTAGTGCCTTAATATTGCCATTGCCTCCATTGGCTTCACCCTGTTAGTATTACTCCCGGTGGTAATTTTGGGCATATGAGAGACTTTGAGAGACTTTGACTGCCTCCCTGCCGGTTCCCTCGCTGCTGCGTAGACTGTGACGTCATCACGCAGTATCCCGTGACGGAGCGACAACGTGGCACGCCGAGTGTACCCTTGCAGAGCTGAGGTCTCACCCCCGTACAGTGGATCTGCTCGCTGAGCCACACGAGCTGCACCAGACGGCCTGGAAGCTCGAGCGGTCCCACCAAGCACCAATACCTGCAACGGCGCCTGGTTGCTGTAAAGGGAAATCCCCTTGGGAGCGATGTACTGCGGGATGAGGGGTTATGGACATTAATCCTGCTCCTGAACCAACGTAGCGCCCCCGCTGAGAGAAGCAAGCTGCAGACTCTTCTGACAACAGTTGCTGAGTGGTAACTTGTGTGAAACACACTAAATGCACCTATTCCACTGTTTTGATGTACGCAGATTTATTACCCTGTAATTACTAATATATAGCATTACTTGCTTCACTATTTGGCGTTGTGCGCTGTTTCTTTTGTTTCCATTTCTTAGAGTGTGGGGGGTGCTGAGCCACCCCCTGTGTTTATAGCAGCAGACGCCTCTACAAATACACGGTTATGTGATATAATTTCTTCATATATACACCCTCACTGTGGTTATTGTGATTTATTTCTTGGTCACTTATTTATGTGGTTTAGTCACTGCACTATATTTATATTCTACATTTTTGGTTAGATAGTAGCGCACAGTATTTTCTCTGTTTTTTACTCAATAGACGCGCTAGGAATTATATTCATTTTCCTACAGAGGCGACAGAGTGGCTGGAAGTCGGAATGGCTTTTATAACATAGCAGGGATACCATGTGTGCTGGGTGCAATCGATTGCACCCATGTTGCTTTGATTCCACCTAGTCAGAGTGAGCATGTTTACCGCAACCGTAAGCACTACCATTCACTGAATGTCCAGGTGGTATGTGATGCCACGATGAGGATAATGCATGTGGTACCCAAATTCCCTGGTTCCAGTCACGATTCCTCTATCCTGAGGAACTCTTCAGTCTTCCATGCTTTCGAAGAAGCCCATTTTGGACATGGTTGGCTGCTGGGTGAGTACATATTTGGATGTTGTAACACAAAACACATTTTTCTTTAGGAATAATTTCATTTTAGAATGTTATCACTAATGTTACCTTATGTATGCTCCATTCATTATAGGTGACCCAGGATACGGAATTAGGCTTTAGCTCTTGACTCCGGTGCTAAACCCTCAAACTGAAGCAGAGGAGAGGTACAATGCAGCCCATATATCTACGCGATCTGTTATAGAGAGGGCATTTGGCCTACTCAAGACCAGATTTAGGTGTCTCGACAGAACTGGTGGGGCTCTTCAATACAAGCCACAAAAAGTGTCTGATATTATCCTTGCCTGTTGCATTTTGCACAATGTGGCACTCACACATAATGTACAATCAGACATAGCTGAGCCTTTGGTAGAGGAGCATCCCACCCATGTAGCTGCTGAAAATCAACAAACAGCCAGTGGTGGCCAGACACGCCAGAATCTCATAAATTCGTTTTTTTCTTGTAAGTAAAAACATATATGTTCCTAGTACTACTTTTATATATAAATTATGTTATATTAACACTAATTTTTATTTACATAACCTTCTGTTAGGACACAGATGAATATGGGTTGCACTCCTTTCTCTTCTCTGCTGTGTGCACAAAGCCATGTGGCACAGGTATGTTATTGTTGCACAGGTTATATAATCCTTCTTCGATTGTAAATTAGTTTTGTGTATGTGAATACAACTGGTGTAACAAATGAGTAATTTTTTAGCATTGTGCTGTTGATTATGCTAACACAATACACATAGTATGGCCATAGTCATTCATTCTTGCAGTATGGTTACATACAATGTTATTGTTACAGTGTAACATGCACATCCATATGATGTGTTAACCAGGCTTCTTTTCATTTTTTAAGTGATAAAATATACATGGTGTTTCACATTTAACACCAAATACACACTTTGCTGTGTTGCTTACGTTAGTGAAGATGTCATGTCAATGTTTGCAATTTATATATTGTTCCATTGTATTATAAGTATATCTCCTCTGACTGATCATGGTATGTATATTAACTGACATCTGTCATATGATGTGCCTACCTCAATATACGTTTAATTATACTATGTAAAAACCCAACATATTGGTAAACGTGAAATTTTACATACATGTAGTTTCTGTATCATGTACATGCGTTTAGCTACTATAGAGGTTTCATGAGTATTGTATTAGAAAATGATTAGTGCCATGACATCACATTTAATGTATGTTCCATTAAATATTTCATTAATGTACAGTAGAGGCAACTCTTATTCTAACAAAAACCAGTGGCAATTCCCCAAAAGACCCAGGTACACCTAGGTACATTCTGAATACATGCCTTAAACTTTCCTTAAACTAGCCCCAGCATTTCTGCATTGATTAATGGCCTATCAGATTAACAGCGGGGGTCCCTGGCAGTCCCATTTAAACTGAATTGGACTGCCAGGGATCCCTGCTGTGTTAATCCTATGGGTCGTTAGTCAATGCAGAAATGCCTTAAACGTGCCTCAAACTAGCCCAGAACATACCCAGCACATACCCAGAATGTAACCCGGCTAGTTTACAGCAAATGTTAGAATAAACGTTGCCTCTACTGTAATATAGAGGTGGGTGGAGAGAAGGGGATAAATGCTGATAGTTTTTTTTTAACGGGAGCTGATTAATCACGGATGCAATTGAGTGTTCATAACAGTCCATGCATGAATGCCTGTAATCACACCAATGCTTTGTACATCTTATATGTTGAAATGTATGTGCTTAGTAATGGTGTAAATTATTTGTAAACATTACTTTAACATTGTCACATGTGTATGTATAAGTCACACATGTGTGTTGATGTGACCTACATGTAACAAGTGTCAAACTGTTAACACAAACCCAATTGTGTCTCAAATTTATGTGTCATTTTGCATAATTAATTTCACACAATGACAATGGTGTTAATATAGTTGGAATGTCATTCACGTCACTTCATCATTATTATGATGATAATTTACAAGTATTCTGAACATATGAACGTCAAACATGTGCACAGTTGCATAGGCACACTTTTCAAGACAACTGTTTCTGTCTGTATCAATTTGTGTATGATGCATGTATAACACCGTCAAATGATTAAATCATGTTTATTATGGTAGCTTATATCATCATATTCACTTTACTATGTATGTGTTGAACGTTTAATAAACAAATAAAAGTATAGTTAGTTTGGTACATGAAATATACACATAAACATAATTGTTTACATGATGTTGACCTAATATTCATAACATCATGCATTCTAGTTGACCACTACATCTTGCCAATAACATTATTTGCAACAGTACAAAAACATTTTAACAACATCCCCATGTTAAAAGCGTAATTTTACATGAAATGGCTACTTGGTTATAAATCTCCTTTACATAGTTTCTACAGTCATACGTTCCATTAGACAATATACTACACAAATGTGTTTGCTGAGTGGGAATGGTTGTTATATATAAAACAGATCATGGCATATAATGATTGTACAAAATTAAGAACACACATTAAACTTTCTAAAGGCACTGTTTAGCAACATCATTATGTTAATTAAGTGCTTATGCAATATAGGCATAATTTGATAGCATTTTGTATTATTTGTTAATATGCACTGCAAACATAATAAAAATTGTTCCATATTTAGTATATTAGTCGGTTGGTCCTCCTCACAATCATCTCATATAACGTTAGACTCTTCTGAAATCATACATTGATCCCATTGAATCTTCCCCGACATCTCTGAAATACAGCAAACACATGATGGTCAAAGATGGCACCCTAATATATGTGTAGCCGTGACAACGCGTTACACATCTCTATATTATTGTGTATATGCACGCGTTATTCACTTATATGTTAGAAGTACAAGGTTACAAGTAAACATCATTATGTATCCTTTTGTTAATTGCGTTGCACGCATAACTATGTATATGATCTTTCCGTGGGCTGTATACATAATAATGTGCGCGCACATCTTACTTTGCGCACGCACTTCACGATTGGGTCGACAAAGTGTTAGCGCATGCGCTAAACAATGTGTACGTTGGGCGTTCAATACATGTTGTAACTACCATTAACCATATAATATTTATTTCAAATACAATGAAGGCGAAACTACATTCGTTCTAAACGCGTAGTTCAATAATCTTTTTAAACAGACGTGTGTGGACGGAAACAACGGCCGATCACCCAAAGAGCGAATCCAATACGTGTGACGTCATGTTAAGGCAGCGTGAAGTGCACACAAACACTCCTACCATAGAATTAACATTGGCCTAACGCACAGTGCACGCCCACAAACACAGACGCGCGCGCATGACACAATGCAGTGACCGTAACTCTAACAAACCGACACAGCCAATAGGCTTTGACGCGCACACGTCAGTTGGGGGCGGGGCTTACATCCGTAATCCTTTTTAAGGACGACTTGGCACATTACAAGGGTCCCACGTCATATGTGGCCGACCCGTTTTTTTTTCCAGATGTTGCATGATAAAGAAACAGGTGTGTGTTACAGTTATGGTAACATGTTGCTATTATATGTTTTAACAGATAGGAAAGTAGGTATATTTATTCCCTGACCAATGTGTACTAATCTTTCTGGTTCTAGTATATTGTAATAGGAAACAATGTGTTTGTGAACGCAACATGTTATGCAGTCTGCTATGTTACGCTGTATCCACATATTTAAAGTAAAAATGGTGGATAGAAAAACGTGTAAACTTTTAACGGTGAGGCAACGCATAACGATTGTTATATTTACCATTCTTGTAGAAGTAACACTTCGTTTGGCTGCAACTGGTCGCTCCAGAAAGACAATGCATTTGCATCCATGGTTGAGTCAACCGCTGAATCCTGTAGGACACACATCTCCATGAGGCGCTCATAGGAATCGCCACTGCCTTCTTCCAACAATTGGTCCGGAGGTAGGTACATGTCTTAGTTTAGCCATTCGAATTCGTTTGGAGCACAAAGGCTTGGTTAAACATCATAGTAGTTATGTTCTTGTAGCATGTGTGTTTCAGGAATGGAGGGTGCAGATATTGCAGCAGGTATCGATTCACACGGAACAGTAGTAGCTAATATATTGCTATTGTTATTAGGAATAAATATGCTATTTATCAGAAGATATGTGTCATGTTCCATGGTGATTTTAAAGTGCGGTGCAATCTGCCAAAATCCATACCTTTCATGTAGGTTATCCAGCACACGTTCAAAACATTCATTTGTTGATAAAGTGAATCTTACTGAGGATTTAAAATTTCCAGCGCGGCCAGGGTCTTGGTAATAAGGATATTTTCTTCTGATCAAATCATAGATCTGGCCCACGTTGCTTTGTTTTGTTCAGTTGATATGATAGCCTCCGCTATCATAACTTTATACTGTTTGTGTGGATGGCTGTTCATCATTATAACCTCTGCCATTGCAGCTTCTCAAATAATGTGAGTGGAGTTCTACGTTTGGTCTTGTGAATGTGAAACAATTTAAATGTTATCTTTTTTGTGGGTTTGTACTCAAGTTCAGCAGAAAAGTTACATGTTTCACTCCTTTTAGCAAACACCAATTCGATTGTGTAGAAATAATTGGCAGACATTTGTGGGTTCTGATTGCTATTTCAATGTGAAAGTCCAATTAATGGATTTTTATTAAAACAGAATGTGGGTGAGAAAATAAACAGTGTTGTCATTATGAAAATAGTGCTTACACAGACATATAATGAGATATATACACACACCTGCTAATGTTTTTGTCTCTGTTTTTTGCAACATTTCACTGTGTATCTTTCTGTCTGGTTAACTCCCTGTCTGACTCACTGAGTTTAACTGTGTGTATATGTAGATATATATATATATATACCTTTGAGTTAACCCACACCTAGGAGCCCTACGCAAGATCACCAGGAAACTACAACCCATCCTCCAGGAAGATACAAGACTGCAACAGGTCTTCCCTGAAGCACCCTTATTATCATACAGACAACCCCATAATCTCAAGAATATTATGGTGAGGAGTAAAGTATTCAGCAGTACAACTGAATGCGGGACAAAACCATGCCAGGACCCAAGATGCAAAACCTGCGCAATGCTCTACACAGTGGACACAATACAAATACCACACAGGAATCGGGAATACAAAATCAGAGGAAGGTTCACCTGTTCTTCCAGCAATGTCGTGTACCTCATCATGTGCATGAAATGCCCAGCGGGCTGCTACTACATAGGTGAGACAGGGCAGGGGCTAAACAAGAGAATGAACCTGCATCGCCACAGCATCACACGCGGTACAAGAGACAGTCCTGTTGGCGAACATTTCTCTGACTCTGGCCATAAGATGAACGATCTGAGGGTTGCCATACTCAAAGGTAATCTTAAAACCCCGAAAGAGAGACGGTTGCATGAATACAAATTTATGCAACTGTTTGGGACACTTAGCGGTGGCCTAAACAGAGTCGAAATTTTATGAGTCATTACTGACAGTAGTGAACTCTCGTCCCATAAGCGCTAAAGGCCATGTCTGTACATACTGTGCTATATGTATGCACACACAGCTGTCTCTCACACATACTAATACTCCTTGTTTTTCCATCCCTATACACCAATAGGGACCACTAAGTATCCACACACACTGTTAGTTGTGCTACTAACTCTCACATTTCCACACCCACCCACCCACACCATTTATATCCAGTCCCACTCCACACACACCTTGTGTAAAGCACTGTCTATACTGTGGGCTCTCCATTCATTTTTATTCACACTGATACACATACACACTCTTTCTTCACTTGCTTTCAGTAACCATTTAACACCTCTAGCCATAAAACACATCCACACCGGGGGAAGGAACAGCACAGATAACATTCCAAGAGACACTGTTTTTAAGTTTACCTTTTGCTTCATTCATTGTAACATCGCCGGAAGAAGAGATCAGTGTATCTCGAAAGCTCGCACAAATAAAAGCATTTCGTTAGCCACAGAACGGTATCATCTATTTATTTTTTTATTTTTTTGATTATATATATATATATATATATATATATATATATATATATATATGTCTCTCATAAACACAGATACATATGTATATTGTACTATATATATATATATATATATATCTAAACACAATCTTGAAAGATGTGTGTGTATATTACTGTATTTAAGGGCTTATATGTCAACAGGGTTTTTTTATATTGCTCAGACTTATTTAAAGGTTTAAATATTACAGGGTTAGTATGTTTGAGGGCCTATTACAGTCAGCTGTGTCCAATTTAGAGTTACCATCAAACAAGGCCTTTTGTTAGTTTTGAAGGCCTGTAGTGTTGTAACCTATAATATATATTTTTAATCCAGTTGTACACTGAACATATTGATGGCAGTAAGTAGCCCTTGTATGAAACCTATTTAAATGCTGATCAAGATGAGTGAATTATGTGATTAATAATAATTTTAGGCCCATAGTGTTATAGGCTCAGATTATGTATATTTCACTAACATTAGGCCTGTATTATTATAATACTGTGTTTTCAAAAGGAAGCATCAAGTCTATGTTGTGAGAAAATAAAAATATACCACTTTAGATATTTAAACTATATATATATACACTGTGTGTGTACATAAATCCATACATACTACATATATATTACTAAACATTCACAGATATGTTCTTGAAACCAGTACTCATACATGATGAAAGGATAACATTAAGAAGGTTCAAGGAAGGTGAAGGTAAGTCATATTTTACACTTAATCCTGCTCTAAAAGGACAATTAAGATGTTAGTAGTTAAATAGATGTTTGATTTAAGTTGCATGTAAATAATATTAACATGCAATGACTAACTAAAATACCTATCAAACACACCCAAATACAATGTTTAGCAGCTAAGTGAATGTCAGCTTATCTAAACATAGCAACTGGGTAATGTTGGACCATTACTGAACAGATGATTAATACATAAATATTAATTACATTATGCATTCATTCGGACTGTGAACATTTGCAAACCTTCACGTGTACAAGGACATACTTGAACGTTTGGAAACAACAGGTCTTCATCATACATACAATAGTCATTAGATAATCTCAAGTCAACAAAACAAGGCCAAATACAGATTTTCTTAATTATAACATTTATTCTTTTTTTTCCTTTTGAGACCGAGTCACAGGCCTGCTGTTGTCTCTTGGATTTTTCTTTTGCGTTTGGCTACAACTTTAAGCAAAACAGAGCCACTTTGACTGCCCTGTGGCACTTCACGGGCAGGGCTTGTGGCCTGTGACACTTCATGGGCAGGGCTTGTGGGGTGTGACAGTTCACGGGCAGGGCTTGTGGCGTGTGACAGTTCACGGGCAGGGCTTGTTGGCTGTGACACTTCACGGGCAGGGCTTGTGGCGTGTGACAGTTCACGGGCAGGGCTTGTGGCCTGTGACACTTCACGGGCAGGGCTTGTGGCGTGTGACAGTTCACGGGCAGGGCTTGTGGGCTGTGACACTTGTGAACAAGTTGGTACACACTGCACAACTGATGCTTGCTCCGTTTCATGTTTGTTTTTTTTTGTTTGTGTCCAAAAACTGGTCAATAGTAACTGCTTGTGCATTTTTCTTTTTGGTGCCTCCTTTGTAGGTGTCAGCTCCAGATTTTCTACAGATGGCAGCGGTAGGATGTTGACAGGAACATGCACAGAACTTTCAGCTACTTTACCGGTAACATCCCGACCTGGGGAATGAAGATCAGATGCATGGGGTGAAAAAGTAGCAGCATGTAAAGATCCATCCTCTGATGGTGTAAAGCTGAATTGATGTGCTGCTGTAGTCATTCTCAAGTGATTAGCTTGGGTTAGCTGAACAACTACTGCTTCTAATGTTGGGTTTATTTTTTGCATTTGTTTAGGCACTTGAATGAAGACTCTGTGGAGATGTGACAATTGTGATATCGTTTCTTCCTGCAGTGATATCATCCTTTCGTGCACTGACATCAGATCTGAATGTCGAAGATTTTCTGCTTCAACAATTTTTTCTTCAGAAGCTACTATTGCAGCGTATGTGTTAGTTGCTGGAGTAATTGCCTGTGTAACTCTTTGAATGGGAACCTCTTGATGGACACTTGATTGCATTTCTGTGTCTTTGCCATCATCATCATCATGTGCTAAAAATAAATGTACACATAATGAAATGGCATGCTAATGTCAGATGTTTTACTATGTAATTATACACTGTGATAAGTAACACCTAACATGTTTCCATACGTTTTATAACGTCACATTAAAATGTACCTTGACTTACGAATTCTGTTTGGACTCAGTGTGAAATAAGAATGAATGAAAATTATTTCAAAACTCACTACTCCTACATGATACTTAACATCACAAACACAATACATTTTCTCTTAAAACAATTCCTTTTCACTGACAGTAAGTAATCCTATTTAAATAACATGTTTAAAATAAATAAGAAACATGACAACATAACATATAGAAGTGAACATATTATATGCCCTGCACCTCATACACTCTTCTTACAGGTGCGATGAGCTGCATGACCCAGGTGAAGACACTTGTTTCGTCTCAGGTGACACATGTCCTCCAGGAGCAACTATATAGAACAATAACATCAGTTGTTAATTGACATATGTAAATTGTGAACATAGAGTTAGTGTATGTGGAGTATTTATGGCTAACTAACACCATCAGTTCCTGAACTGAAAATGTGTGTGGCAAAATGAACATAAATAGTTGTTATAACAATGTACATGCCAGTGTACTTAGGACTTTTGAGTTCAGTAACATACAACATACTATGTTTATGCAGTAATGCGTTACGATAATATTATTAATATTGGACTTACACTGTCTATGTTGTGTAGTCATATCACAATAATAATGTACATAACTATCATGAGATGAACTTTCACAATGATTATCATTAAGTTGCTCATATTGGAAATAAAATAGTTTTTGTTACAGGATATGTGTGGTACATTAATATAAGCTGTTGCAGCCCTGAATGTGGCTGCCAGTCAACAACACAACACATGCAGTGTGTCGCTCACAGATGCTAGGTGTGTGATAATGTGGTGTTGATATCAGTTGAACTATAGATCTGATTGAGCGAATGTGTGACGTACGGTTTGATACCTAATGGTTTGTTGGGTTAATTAGTACATAGAGTTAACCTTTCAAATGACTGTGATTAACTTCTGTTTTACTAGTCAGGTTGTAAGAACGGCAGTCCCTCCCCCAAAAACACTAATCACCCAGACCTTTCAATTAGTTCAAGCAGGTGAAAAATGCTGCCAACAAAGTTGAACGTAACATGACCCTGTTATTTGGCTGTGTGCTGAACCCCACCCCCTGTGTTGACGTGTATGCTGTGATGACATATTAATTGCAGCTGCTTTAACAATGGTAGATGAGCAAAATAGTAGTCTGAAGTGTGCAAGCTATGAACACAATGAGATAACATATGCTACGTGTGCCTCATTATGCTCTCTGTATATGACATGAAGCAAAAAAGGACCTTTTTCAAAACAAACACACATTTGTTAGTGCAAGTGATGTTTGTTGGCCGTTGCATGCAATATATTCGATGCATGATTTGAAGAGGCAGTAATGTCGTGTTTGTAGGAGTTAAATACATAAAATACACATTAATATTATATATATGTATGTTCTGCACCAGTACATAGTAATATTTTCTCATTAGCATGTCTTACACATGTGTGCTACCCTGTTGTTCCCCATCCTCGGCCACCATAAATTGCTTCCACAGCAGCAAAGGATTGTGGGAAATGACATGCAAATGAGCACGCAATGCCATGTGGTATATTATGTAATGCTTTTAGTAGGACTACAAAATATAAATATATTTTGATAGATATATAGAGACAGAGACATATATACATATATAGATGTAGGTATGCTTATATTGGGAAGAAAGTATAAATAGCAGCGGAAATGTGTAACATAACTGTAACCAACGACACGCCTAGTACAGTAACATTTCTCACCTGGTGGAAATTCTGAGGAATAAATTCCGATGTCCCTGTCACCGGGCAAACCCTCCACGACGACGGGAAGTAATTTTTCCCGAAGCTGCTCCTCCAATGGAGTTAAGATGAGACGTTGTGCTAGCGGCCCACCTCCAGTACCAGAAGCATGCAAGCGTTGGTCTTGTATTTTCTTTTTTAATTTAGCCCTAATATCGTCAAATCTCTTGCGACAATTAATCTTGTCCCTGACACGATTCCCACACGCATTCACAGCAAATATTATTTTGTCCCACATTTCTTTTTTGCTTGATGAACTTGTCAGCACTTGAAATACAAACAAAATATATGACGTTAATTCATAATAATACAACCACCAGTTTCCTACACTGCTAGCTGTTCCAAGAGATACCAAACATGCTGGTTTAGGTGTAATATGTGAAGCACATGAGCATTCACTTCTAAACCTAGACATGTAAGTAAGCTTGCATTAATATTGTATGCAGTTAGCGAAAATTGAACGCCTGAGTGTTCTTGTCGTTGTAACGCATGATAAAAGATGTGTTTCCACAATAATTAACATTGCTAGATATTATGGACCCATATTTGCATATTAACACAACTCACATGACCTAGGATCACATGTATTTGAAGAATGAATGCAAAGGTACACTTACCTACTAAATGGCCATACAGACTGTCATAGTGCTCCAGAATCCCAGTGACAAGAGATGTATTTTCCTGGTCATTGTAGCGAGGATTACGTGGCTGATCCACACGTTTCTTCCGTCCAGTTTTACGCCCAGAGTTTGCCTGCTGCTGACTGGACTCTCCTTCTTCCAATGGAAGAGACTCCAAAAGCGGCCCCAGCAAGCACCTCACCACCAGACACACCAGCAGCACCAGCAACAGAGCCACCAGCAGCACTCGCACTCCCAGCAACAGCACTCGCACTCCCAGCAACAGCACTCGCACTCCCAGCAACAGCACTCCCCTGAACAGTACGTTCACTCCGACGCGTACTCGCATGACTAGTACTACCACTCACACCAGCATCACTCTTCCCACGCTTTGCGGCCATACATCTAGCACTCACAAAAAACAAATGTACAGCCAATCACACAAAACACTTCCACATACAAAACAAGACAAATATGTAAACAAAACAACAAAGGACAAAGCACTCACAATACACAACAAGTCTCGCAGTCAATATGCAAATATTAAATCGCCCAGCTCTGTGCGTCTCTCTCTCTCTCACTCCCAACAACACAGAGAATGATTAACAGTACACGTTGCCTTTAAATATGGCGCACTATCCAAAACACGCTTGCTTCGCCTGATTCAGCTAGAAGTTTGATTGGCGAACCTAACAGCAGTCCGCCATGCACGCTGATACACCTGTGTGTGATCGGCAAATCATCGTGAGAGTGGGCGGAATCGTTTTCGACTTGATTCGTAAGACATTCGGAACTTACTGCATACGGAGAGGGAAAATCGCCAACAACATGGCTAATCGGTAAGCTTGCCGATTTCACATTTTCGGCGCTTACTGCATGAGGCCCCTAGTGTCTGTCAAACTCCCTATCCCTGTTTATTGTCACCCCTACCACCGTGTTTGTTTATTCATTTGCGCCGCATTACTCCAAGTTGTGCTACATTATCTTGTGCATATATTAAATTATTTATGTTTATGGCATACACCTATGTTTTTTGGACTTTCTATGAGTCAGAGAGTGCTGGAACTCTAGTTATTTTTTTTTTTTTACAAAAAACAACATTTCAGTCCCCAAACGGGACCTTTCCAAAGGTGGTGCACCTTGTGACAAGTACTAATGCACACAGCTCTCTAGCTGACTCATTAATATCCCTGAATGGCCCCAAGAATGAGTAATATCTTCCCTCAGTCTGTCACAAAAATAGTTCCAGAGCTTAACTGCACAGTTTTTAGCCTTCGAAGAAAAATATGTAATTAACATGCAAAAATCTATTGTAACAAAATGGGTTCCAATATGCAGTTACTCTCTTCAAAAATGTGCCAAGTTGATTTAGAAGCCAAAACAGTGCTTATTAAATTTTAGATTTAATAGACAAAAGTACTGTAGTACAGTGCGTAGATACAGAAAAAAGAATGTTACAAGAAACATACCGTACAACATATACAGATAGTTTAATAAAAAATTATGTTATAAAACAAACAGAACATCTAATTCATAACAATATCAGATTTATTCAAGAGATCTTTCTTGAATTTTGTCTCACATAAGCTGTCTTTCCATAGATTGCACCTCATTTACTCTCGAGATAATCTCTCTCCTGGATGGGGATTGGGACTTTTTCTAGGCCCCTGCGATGGCAAGTCTCGCCGCGGTCAGAATGTGTAACAATAATTTAGATATATTTTGGTTTAAATTATCTAGCCGCGTACCCAGGACCATTATAAGCGGGTCTAGAGGGATTCTTATCCCAATAGTTTGTCATAACAAATTCTGTACTATTCCCCAAAATCTCTGTATTTTGGGGCAAAATCACCAGAAATGGTCCATATCCCCGACGCAACCGCAACCTCTCCAGCAAAGATTTGTGGTCCCAGGATAAATCTGTCTCAACCTATAAGGCATCAGATACCATCTGACCATAACGCTACAGATATTCTCTTTAGATATTGCGCATACTGATGTATTCGTTGCATTGATCCAAATATCTTGCCAAACTTCCCAAGAATTCTCTACTTGAAAATCATGGGCCCATTGATCCATATCCGTGTGCAGGGAGCCTTAAATTCCCAAGCAATAAAAACTTGGTACAATGTTGAGATAAGACCCCCCCTTCTTTTTCTACATAATTATTCGAATACAGAGCACTCTGGGAAAGACCAACATGGAGTCAACTGCCTAAGATAATGGTAAACTTGTAAAAATCTGAACACCTCAGCACTTGTTTAAGTATTTCTTACAAAAATCGCTGAAATGTAACAATTCAATAGCATATCTCCAATTTCTTAACATTTATAGCCTTAAATAAATCAAAAGTACTAGTAAACTAACCCGGAACAAAGTCAGAGCTGTCAATAGGGGTACATCTTGTGGGACCTGAAAATTGTTTATAATAAATTTTTACTCTATGCCAAATTTTAAGAGAAAATTGTATTACCGTCGAATCAAAAAATCTAGTCTAGAACATTTTGTTGGCTTATTATTCCAGATTATTAAGAATTTATATTCGTGTTAGGACCCTTGAGTCTGCCTTGGAGGGGCTCAAGGGCTTACGACACTTTGGCCAAAGAGTTAAACTAAAAGACCATTTTATTCAAAAGATATCTATATATATACAGTAGTCTATTATGGTTCTTCCCCCTCATACAGAGGCATAGGGAACAGTATGCAGTATAGTGTAGGACTTGCACGTATTATGGTTTACCTTGAAATTTGGTATGCAAGCTTATAATGCTTTGGCCAAAATATCTAACTAAAAATACATATTTTATTATTATTATTAGTATTAGCATTATTATTAGTACTGAAGCATTATTTCTTGTAATTATTACCATGTATATTTTGTCATTTGGATGTAGCACTAGGCACCCCCTGTTGTTTGATATATATATATATATATATATATATATATATATATATATATATATATATAAAAACAAACATAACAGCTTGCACTCAATATACTGGTTCATATAGACAGGTGCTAGTCTCAAATAATAGAAATATAACATTACCATTCTCTCGTCCAGTAAAGAAAAACTGCACTCGGTTCAGTAATCATGAAAATCTTGGGCAATCTATTGGGCATCCGTAAGGGGCACCCCCTTGAGAAAGGTCCTATACCAGGACCGAAACGTCGGATTGGGTGATTTGTCTTTTCTATTCAGATGCCCAATACAGATTTTCATGATTACTGAACCGAGTGCAGTCTTTCTTTACCGGACGAGAGAATGGTAATGTTGTGTATATATACAGTATATATATACAGTGCTGGTAACCGGCTTTCTCCGATATCGAGTGTGAGAGACTCGATTTTACTCTCAACTGCTTGTATTCAATTCACAGCATGTGAGTTTAATACCTATTTTTTGTTTTTAGTTATATTTTATTAAAAAGGTTTTACACTATCCGTGTTCTTCCTTTTTATTCCCTACCTATTCCTTCTGCGAGACCCATCCATCTGCCAGGTACTATCCGGTAACAGACACATTGTGATTGCTGTGTAACCAATGATCCTGAGGACACAAAGACCACAGAGAAAGACAGACCAACATTGGAAGCAGAGTTCCTGAATCCCAGAGTGGATTTAAGGCTGATATTTGCTGTACTAAGTGTAATTGCATACCTTACCATCTAACACCTGAATTGCTCAGATATACTGCCCTATGATGTTTTTCTTCTTTTTTTCTCTCTCCCTGCATATTTGCGCCTAGGTCATTCTTTTCTATACAAAATACTAGCGACAAGTGTGGAGCCGTGGACCTAAGTGGCAGCATTTTGTAGGGTTAGTTGATTTTAATGAGTTAATACCTCTCGTTTTGACTGATATGGCCAGGTGTGGTTTTGATCATTACTGCATTAATAATTTGTTGAGATTTGCGCTGATTGTATCTTGTTTATATATATATATATATATATAAATATATATATATATATATATATGTTGTGGTGATGTCATACGCAGTGACGCACGTCCGTGACGACGGACTTCTGGGTTGTTGCTCCAGGACACCACGAGAACGCTCCTAGGAGACTTGTAGAGACACAAAGTCTGATTTATTACCATCTTGCTTGCCGAGTTATGTATGTGATGTTCTTCATTTTTCACCACATTATATTTGTAATAGTTTGTTGATGTATATGTGTTTTTTAATATAAAGAATTGTGCACTAATTCCGGTTTTCTGGTTCTCTTTTCCATGCGCTCCTATTTTTGTGTTTATATATATATATATTGTGGTTATTTTGAGGGTTCAATACGAGCTTATAGGGGTACTGTATGTTTTGCAATTCTGTTCAGCTGTTCCCAGCTGATTTGGAGAGTGGTTCTTCCTTCCCAGGTTTGAAGCACACCCTCTCCCACTTTTAAATGGTTAAAGCTCACTCCATTCTGAGTCTTTCCCCAGATCTGCCAGCTCAATGCTCACTCACGCGCACCCTAGTATAGAACGGCTGGCTATCCACATTCAATTATAAGTGCCGCGCGCACGGCTGAGTAAGCGCTAGCACTATATTACGGGCGTTAGTGAGATCACAGACTTTTCTTACTAAATATAGCAGCAGACAGGCTTTCTTTCCTAAGAGAGAAACATCTGAAACATTTCAAACCAAAAAATCTGAAGTCAGATATCTTGTGGTGAGCTTGTGTGGGTCGTGTGACAACTCCTTCAGGATGAATGCGTTCTCCACAATAAGCAATTAGAATAGTGTTTGTGGGTTTTAGTACAGTAGTACATCAATCTGCATTTGAAACAGTATGTTAGTTGGCATGATATTTACCTTAGCTGAGCTCCAGTGTATAACTTAAATTGTATTTCTTTATTATGAGTATTGTATATGTAACGGTTATTCTCCCCTCCCTCCCCCCCCCCAATTGCAGATAGGGACCATATGGGGAAATCTACATATGTTACAGTGTGGTTCAATACCTGTTAGGCTCACAGGAGGCCTGAACCTCCGCAACTGGGAGCCTGGGACGTATGCTTACAGCGCCTCCACCTGTGCAGGGATTCCAGGTGTATAGAAGGACCCCTGACACAGGACCCACAAATAGGAAACACATACAATGGAGTATATATATGTAACTGGGCAAAACAATAACATCACATCACATATAGCAACACAGCCATGTTACCCTCTGCCACTAGCTGACAGCTTTAACCTTGCCCCTAACTGGGCTATACCCTTACACCTATACCCATGTGTCCCAATAGTCCAGCAACCCACCCACTAGGCATGATCAGCGCCTGTAAGGAAACCGGTATGTGGGTTAAAGTTGGTGCACTTGTAGAAATACCTGCCTGTGGCTCCTGCGCCCGGGTCCAGCAACAACAGAAAAGGACCCGTCTGCGTCCAATGCTGAATCCGCAGCAATGGCGTCCTCTCCCAATCCAGATAATCTCACCACACAGTCTCTATCTTGAGTGATGCAGGTCTGATCTCTCTAATGGCCGCCTACCTCTCTCTATCTGTGCCTGCGCAAGACTAATGGCAGCCGCGCAACATCTAGGGGGCCCTGCACTATAGGTAATTGACTCCGTGACTCCTCATACGTACCACGCAAGCGCGATCTGCGCGCCAGTCGCAACATGGCCGCCGGTACTCCTGGGGCTACACTGCACATGCACGACTTCCCGCGCATGTGCGAATACACGCAAAACGGCAGTGCCCTGGCACTGATGTCTCTGGGAGCCCTTGCAACTGCCTGATATGGTGCGGGGGTATCCACTCCTCTACGCAGGTGAGGAGGGCCAGGGGGGACCCTGCTACATATATTATTAACAATCTTTTCTTTACTATGGGTGTTGTATAACTATCTTTTATGAGAGTTGTAACCAGCAGTGTCCATAACCCTGCTAGGTTTGTCATTGTTTGTGTTGGGGAACCTGGCCTTGCACTCTGCAGCATATGCAAGACATACTTTAGGGTGGTGTATTCTGCCACATCGGCTGCATGAACTTTTATGAATTATGGGTTACGTTGCTCATTTACACCTGCACTGTACTGTGCTGCAGTACATGCTTTGTCTCTTGAGCTTTCATTTGCATCGCATGTATGCTATTTTTTATGGAGGCACCAGCTTTTGCGACGGTCTGAGTCCTCATGATTTATTTTGCTTTGTACATTTCAATGATTTCCCCCCCGAAAATTAGATCTCTAGATTCAAGCAATTTCTCTTTCAACCATGTATCTACTATACTAAAAACTATTTTGTCTTTTAGACACTCTTCTTTACTCTTCTTTTCTCATAGTTGTGTGTCCAAAACTGGTGCCTTTAAAAAACAACATTTCTTTTGGATTCAAAGTAAGCTTTAAATGCTTGCATCACTGTTTGAAGTGTACTTGCTGCAGTGTCTGGCTGTGCAATGGTCATTGTATTATATACTTCAAGTGCTTCATCCTCAATAGTGTGTAATAATATAGCAATTTGTTGCCTCAGGCTTTTTATCCAGCTCTGCTTCCGTGAGGTATACTGTAGGTGTAATTTTTGCGACCATCTACGCCACTTCTCTGTTAGATTTCCGGTCATATACATAGCCCAGGTAGGTCAAAAGTGTCCCATGTTGTTTCATGCACTGTTGAATGAGGCAACAGGGTATTTTTACTCACAAGTACACAGATGAATGCTGATTTCAGAGGGAGAAGGAGTGTCTCAGTGAGTAAAGAAACTGACTGGCACGAGTTTGGAGCAGGGGAGCCTGCTTCAATTGCCGGTGTTGGCTCCTTGTGACTTGGGCAAGTCACTTTATCTCCATGTATTCCTGAATATTATCCTGTATTAAACCTTCAAGTAGTTTCCCTTCTATTGAAGTCAGGCTTACAGGTCAGTAATTTCCCGGTTGTGATCTAGCTCCCCTTTTAAATATAGGCACCACATCTGCTTTACGCCAATCTTGGGGTTCTAAGCCTGTGGAAATGGAGTCCTTTTATATTAAATGTAATGGTTTGGCTATTTCTGAACTTAACTCCTTGAGAACTCTTGGATGTAAGCCTGTCACGATAGACAAGGGCTTACCAACAAATTAATACAGGGATTCTGGACTGAGCATTCAAATGAGTAAAATAAATTGTAATTTTTTTCCTTTTAAGACATTGTTTTGGACAAATTAAAATAACATTTACTGCCAGGATAAATGTGTGTATAAAACATAGAACTATGGCTTACTGAAACTACTATAGTTACGCTAAAATGCCGAAATTATACAACCAAACTTATTTTATTATGAGATGGACTGGGATCTGATATTAAGACTACTGTAATGATCCTAAACACTCGTTGTTTATTCTGAGTATTATAGTAAATTTAATATAAATCTTAAATTTCCAAGAGTTGTACAGTTTGTGATTAACAAGAGACTCTGTTCATTTTCTGTTGGTAAAATGATTGAGAATGAATGATAAAGAAGCAAATAAAGGGAACACCACACCAGCGGACATCACAGGACTACTGGTAGGGAACTTAGAACAGCAAAATGTTACAAGCACTAAAAGAAAAGGAACAATAAGAAAAAAAGATTAATTAAAAATCGTAGAATCCCCCTGATTAACAAGAATAATTCAATTATTAAATAGAGACTTAGGACTTCTATTTTCCTCCACACAATTTAGGTTTACCTAGAGAATGTACTTCTCTCAAAACATGGTCAAATATGGGTAGAGGCTTGCAGAGGATCAGTTTTAGACTGCGCTTATAGTGCCGGCGACGCGACATCGCCTGAAAACAAAAGCATTGTCGCCGTCGCAAGTGCATATAGTAAGCGCGATGTGACGGTGGCGACCAAAAATTTGGAAGCCGATAAAATTAGATTTTTCAGAGGCTGTCGCCACACGTGACAGCCTCTGAACCAATCAATGGCCAGGTCACCATTGTGGAATTGCCATTGTGGTTGTGGAAGAAAGTTGAAGAAGGGAATTGTTTGTACCCATGTTTCTGGAGCCTGTGAGCTCAAAAGTCTCTTAATCGATGCATAGTTTGTGAGTGCATTGATTTTATCATTTCATTTCATCTTTTCATTTACGTAAAGTATTTGATAGAATTACACTAAATTGCCATTTCATCTTTTTCATGTTTAAATTTCCTGGAGGAATATCCTGACCCTTGCATATATCATCACATGAACATCTGTTGCCCGTTCTGATTCACTAATGCTGAAAAGGGCGTCGCAGAAAGTTAAATTAAAAATTTTGCGGGTGGCGACAGCGACAGGTGACGTCACCTGTCGCGTCACCCTCGAGCGCACTATAAGTGCTGCCTTATTGTTCTGCCAGTTTACTGTGCAATTTGCTTTTTATAAACTGTACCGTAGTCAACTACTGTGGCTAGAAGGATTGTAAACTAGAATAAGAGTGCAATTAGATAACTACTGTGGCTAGAAGGATTGTATGCTAGAATAAGAGTGCAATTAGATAACTACTGTGGCTGGAAGGATTATATGCTAGAATAAGAATGCAATTAGATACTGTAACTACTGTGGCTAGAAGGATTGTATGCTAGAATAAGAGTGCAATTAGATAACTACTGTGGCTAGAAGGATTATATGCTAGAATAAGAGTGCAATTAGATAACTACTGTGGCTAGAAGGATTATATGCTAGAATAAGAGTGCAATTAGATAACAGTTGTAAATATTTTGAGTAATTTATTTGGATTTGTGATCTGCTAGATTTTTACAACAGATATTCACCAAAGAAATGTTTGAGGTCTGAGGAAATGTGTTTCTAATCACCAGTGTTTGCTATTTACTACAAGAGTAACATTAGGTGTTACTATGTAGCCCAAAATATAATTTGTTTTCGTAAGAGTTGAAAAGGATTGTGGCCACAATATATTAAACAATATTATACTTTTAAAGCCATTTGCACTCATCTGTATCACTCATTGTATGAGCAACAGCTTTATTTACTATTGAATCGGTGGTAAGATACCATAGGGAACGTTGAACATTTCACTTTTTTAAATAATTCAATTCTACGGTACTTGGATTTTCATTCCTGCTTTCTATTAAAATGTTTGATAACATACACATACAGAGATTACTTTTTTAAATTGAAAATAAACAGTGTTTAAAATAGATTGTGAAGCCTTTTAGTAGAAAAATGAGAGGTTCATCTATAAAGAACTCTTACGGTATGTTAGTCCTCTAGAAGGTATCAGAAACCTACAGTGATGATACATAGAAAAGCCTGGGTAGGGTGTGTTATTGTTACCTCACATCCAATTTACATCACATTTCTCAAAAGTGAAACAACAAAAGCTCTGTTCTATGTTATTTAATTTGGCCTGTGTTACAGTACTTCCCATTTGCAAATAATTGTGGCCAAAATGTCGCAGAGCAACAGTGGGATTCATCTATAACAATTATATTGTCTGTTGTCTGACTACTTGAATTGTACAATATTGGGATAGATTCGGCGCTGCCACACAGAATGCCCCATTTACTTCAAAGGGTTTTTGTGTGTTATGTTGAATCAGCGCTATCACAATTTATAGAATAAGACCCATAGTCTGACCGACTAGATATGTAGCAATATTTTATTTTAAACATTTTCCTTTTCATTAATTACTAAGGAAATTAGATACAGGTAAAGGTACCAAAAAAAACATGTCTGTTATAGGGAAGGAAAAAAAACCTACAATTTATTACAGTATTTATAAATAAAAATGTACTTACCCTGTACAACTGCGGAGCAGTTCAAATGCATAATTAATTTTCTCTAATGGAACTCTTTGGGTCACCAAGCAATCAAGATCAAATTTGTTTGCCATGTAATCAGAAACTAACTTGGGAACATCATCTTTACTTTTCCAACCTGGATAATGGATGATTGTTCTCCATCACTATAGTATCTCTTTGCTGGGTTGTTAATATAATATTATGGTTAGAAATGGTGTACAGTTCTATATAAGAAGTGAAAAGGTTTCTAGTTGGGGCTGACACATTTTTCTACTAGTGGATATTAGAGCAAGTGGATGAGCTGTCTTGCTCATTACCATCTTGGCTAAGGGCACATTACAATCAGAGTTGTCGTATGTTATGCTCAAACATGTCTTCCATACCGTCATTTACCTTCAGAATTCCTCACTCTGTTCTCTCACAACAATGCATTTTTTCCCTGTAGAGTTCCTTTCTCCTGCGACAACCCATTGCAACTTTACCTGTCTACCCATCTGTTTATCTTTTTTTTAAAAGCAATATTCAGGTGGCTGCTTGAAAGGGTTCCCCTAGAGCTGCTCGCCTCTGCACAGAACCAGCGTGCTATCGGTTAATGTCTGCGTTTGCTTACTGCTATGTGTTTCGTCAACCCCGCCCACTAGAATATTAATGACCCAGGAGGACAAAGGTCTTTGAAACTACAGCAAAATAAATCTGAATCCCTTCAGTCTACATCTGTGTCCCCCAAAAGCAGACAGCCTTTGGTGCAGCTGAAGTGTATTCAAAGGGTATGAGCCATTTGCTGCTGATGTTTGATAATTTTAAAGGGTAATGGTGGAAACTCCCCAGCCCTCTCACCGCCTGTACCCAATGTTCCAACTTACCTGGCCTTATAGATTGTAATCTCCTTTAGACAGGGCCTCTTCTAAAAACATTACAGGCTTATCTTACCTCTTCTAACACAATTTTAAACTTGTCTGTAAATATTACGTATGCCCACAATCATATCTCTAACTGTCCATGAAATGTCTGTGAATTGAATGTATAACCTCATTTAATGTAACCAAATATTGTTATCATAACTCTGTGCCCAGGACATACTTTAAAACGATAGGCAACTGTCAATGTATTACTTCCTGGTAAACATTATATAAATAAATAAATTATTCAACTAAATCGCTAGAATTGATACTCATTTTGTATATAGTTTTTATTTAACTTTAAACAAACAAAAGGGTTTGTCTATCTTGTTCCTTACAAAGCACAGTGTCTAGCACAGATCATATTAGAGAAGAGTGGAACCTTTAAGTAAGGCTTATGGGTAGTTTTATAATGATATTTAACCATTAGGCGAGCTTCCGGGTTGCATGTATACATTTTTATATAAACCTGCAATGTTTGTTGCTCATTATTGTAGTGTACAGTATCTAGTTGCAAATTCAGAGCAGTGATGTCTAAATAAATGAAATTTTATTCTCTATGTCGTACCTCCAAATATAGATCCCATCAAGGTACGTCCTGTGATTAATATCATAGGATCAATAGAGAGTTTTTCAGTTGGATGAGTCAACCCAAGTACCACAGTGACCCCACTTCCAAAGTATGTGGATTCAAGCGCAGTCATCTGAAGAAAAATGTCAAAAGATTATGAAATGTACTACTGCATAATTATAAAGATTTGTACACATTAATTGGGCTTCTATTGCATTTCTTTTTGTTCTACGTGATAGGTGTTTGATGACAGTGCATGTAAATGTGTGCACTAGATCACAGCAATACAATTACTGCATGCACTATACAGGGAGAAAATCAAGTACACTTTTTAGAGGAATCAATTGAGCTCAGCATAAAGTTGGGCTTGTAAAGTTTTCATTTTATGATGAACAAATTATTATTATCAGTAAAGAACCAGGAAGTAGATAATGAGGATTATAATGTTATTGCCGTAAACAATATTTTATTAAAAAACAATAGAAACAAAGAAGGATTAATAAATATGATGTGTGCTTTATAGGGAACATTGAGGAACCAAATGGTGTACATAGAAAGAATATTATTTGCTGCTTTTTGTAATATAAACCATTCCAAGAAGTCACTGTAAATATTTAGAATTGTAAACATATGTAATGCTTTCGGTGAGTAGACCGACAAACAGTGAATTCTAAATTCAGGTAAAAATATGTCTAACAAAGAATAGAAAAAGGAGTTTGGTCAAATGTACAGCAAAACACATACTACTGTATACCAAATAAGCCATTTGATCTCAAATTATCATTCACACTAGTGCTGTTCAACGAGGTTTTCGAAGGTTCACAATTAGAATGTATTTTATTTATAGAAGAAGAGTCACAAGAGTATTGCAATATAATTTGGATATATGTAAAGACAAAGTAATCTGTGGTTATTCCCAGATTGACGTGGATTTTACACTAGCCTTTCAATCAACTTTTTTTTCTTACCTTTATATCAATTTGTCCAGCGCATTCAAAGGAATAGTCCACTCCCCCATTAGTCATTTCCCTAATGACCTCCTGAATGGGTTTATCGTAGTCCTTAGGGCTCAAGCACTCAGTAGCTCCTAATAGCATGGCTTTTGGAAATTTTTCCTTGTGGAAGCCAATCCCAATGATACGAGCAGCTCCAGAGACTTTGCAACCAATTATGGCTGAAAGTCCGACAACACCTAATCCGAACACAGCACAGGTAGAACCAGGCGTAACCTGAGAAGATATACATTTATACAAATATCTTGGATTCAGAACGTAACATGTGTAATTTCAGCCACAAACACGATATGTCTGGAAATGCCTAACGCGTTGCATGGTGGTGGCTCTTTATTTGAATTGACTGCTTGCCAACATTGGGCATGGTTTCTGCATTATGAGAGCTGCTGTAACATGACTACATCTGTACATAGGGGCATATTGATTCAAATACTTTGTCTTTTCTCTTGAACATTACTATCACATTGGAGTCCCTGAAACTCAATTTCAAAGCAAAAAAAGCAACATATTTCTCAGATTTATGTCCTTTAAATCGATCACATACAGTACTTACCAGATATAGGCTAATTTGAAGGTGTGCCATATCGACTACATTCCCTGAAGTACACAATCACCTTTCACTATCTGTGTGTTTGAAATCACCTCTCTTTCTGACATGTACATTATAAATTCCAAACAATTACAAATTACATGCTTTGGGTAATTTTATACATTGTATCTTCCACAAGTATAAAAGCCAGCACTATAAATGAACATTAGAAATGACATCCAATTGAAAGCAATAGAGAAGTTTTCCTTTGAATCTTGTGCCGCTATTTTTTTTACTCCAGGATTGCCCCAGTTTTGCATCGGGGAGTCTGACCCGTGTTATGTTTAGTTCCAGTGGCCAACTGAATACAGATATAGTTACTGGTGTTACCCATGACATTAATGGGCCTCTCTGGCGTGGTGATAGCAATTCAGGTGCAGAGAAGGCATGGAGAATCTCCGGAACCAGCTTCAGATGGTGAGTATTTAGCATCGCATCCCTGTTGTTGAGCTATGGAGGAGATTGTCCAGTTGGAATCTTCATCCCCTGATTGTCTCCTCTTTGTGGAAGAAAGTTGAGGAAGGGAATTGTTTGTACCCATGTTTCTGGAGCCTGTGTGCTCAAAAGTCTCTTAATCGGTGCATAGTTTGTGAGTGCATTGATTTTATCTTTTCATTTACGTAAAGTATTTGATAGAATTACACTAAATTGCCATTTCATATTTTTCATGTTTAAATTTCCTGGAGGAAAATCCTGACCCTTCTATACATCATCACATGAACATCTGTTGCCCATTCTGATTCACTAATGCTGAAAAGGGCCGGGAATGTGTGAGTGCATCTGACACTGGTTTACTGGTTTCTCTAATATTGTGAGTATACTGTGTTGCACTATATTGTGTTATTTCCTTCCCCCCGCCCCACCCCCTATACCATTTGAGAGGAGTGCTCCTATTCTGTTCTAATATATGATGTATTTGTCTATGTTAATGTTTCCTCCAGGAAATTAAAAATGATCGCCAAATCTTACAGGTCCTGTGTAATATTAAGTCACAACATAATCCATTGTTGTTCCCTATTGGGGGGCCATTTAAATGTCCAGGAAAAATACAGATAAGTGGTAAGTAACTCTGTAATTTGCGTGTCACTGAATCAACAATGAATGCTAATAAGCTCTGAATGCTATAAATAAATAATAATAATAATAAATTAATACAATATATATGTGTAACACACTCCCCTCCCCCCTCTGGAGGATGTTGCTGTGTTACATGTGTTGTTGTGCTGGGAAACCTGCAAGGGCCCAGGAGATGCTGAGTAGTCTGCGTTGTAGTGGAGACCAGGACCGGCATTTGATGAGTTCACACTTTATTGTTGGAGACACTGTAGATATTGTTAACCAGCGGATGCATGATGGTTAGAGGATCCCTGGCCTCTGGATGGTGCTGGCTCTCTGTAAATGGAGGCCTCTTGCTCTTTCCTGGCCAGCCAGCCCATGAGCGACTCCGGGAGGAGACCGACCACCACCTCCACTCGCTAGCAGGGTTGATGAGCACTCCTACAACTTGGCACTTCCTCCATGAGCTCCAGAAGGGGAGGGCTCAAGGTCTGTACCCTGATAGGCTGTACACAGACCCTGAGTCACCACCACTTCTGTCATTCAGAGTAGCAGGAGGAGGGTCAAAAGCCCACAGGATTGCCTGACAAGCCTGTAGCTACAAAGGACTTACGTGACAGGAGGCAGAGAGGCAATCTGGACCAGCCATGGTACATATATATATATATATATATATTTTTTTTATTATATATAATACATATAATATATATATATATATATATATATACAGCAACTGTAAATATTACTGTATGTTCATTTGCATGTCTTAGACAGGTCTGCAACCCTGCATAACCTTAATGACAGTATATATATATATATATATATATATATATATATATATATATATATATATATATATATATGTAGAGGTATCAGTACCGTGTTAGCCGAGCTTCAATAATCAAAAAATAAATAGATGATATCGTTCTGTGGCTAACGAAATGCTTTTATTTGTGCGAGCTTTCGAGATACACTGATCTCTTCTTCCGGCGATGTTACAATGAATGAAGCAAGGATAACTTAAAAACAGTGTCTCTTGGAATGTTATCTGTGCTGTTCCTTCCCCCGTGTGGATGTGTTTTATGGCTAGAGGTGTCAAAGGGTAACTGAAAGCAAGTGAAGAAAGAGTGTGTATGTGTATCAGTGTGAATAAAAATGAATGGAGAGCCCACAGTATAAACAGTGCTCTACACAAGGTGTGTGTGGAGTGAGAGGGATATAAATGGTGTGGGTGGGTGTGGAAATCTGAGAGTTTGTAGCACAACTAAAAGTGTGTGTGGATACTTAGTGGTCCCTATTGATGTATATGGATGGAAAAATAAGGAGTATTAGTATGTGTGAGAGACAGCTGTGTGTGCATACATATAGCACAGTATGTACAGACATGGCCTTTAGCGCTCATGGGAAGAGAGTTCGCTAGTGTCAGTAATGACTCATAAAATTTCGATCTCTGTTTAGGCCACCGCTAAGTGTCCCAAACAGTTGCATAAATTTGTATTCATGCAACCGTCTCTCTTTCGGGGTTTTAAGATTACCTTTGAGTATGGCAACCCTCAGATCGTTCATCTTATGGCCAGAGTCAGAGAAATGTTCGCCAACAGGACTGTCTCTTGTTCCGCGTGTGATGCTGTGGCGATGCAGGTTCATTCTCTTGTTTAGCCCCTGTCCTGTCTCACCTATGTAGTAGCAGCCCCCTGGGCATTTCATGCACATGATGAGGTACACGACATTGCTGGAAGAACAGGTGAACCTTCCTCTGATTTTGTATTCCCGATTCCTGTGTGGTATTTGTATTGTGTCCACTGTGTAGAGCATTGCGCAGGTTTTGCATCTTGGGTCCTGGCATGGTTTTGTCCCGCATTCAGTTGTACTGCTGAATACTTTACTCCTCACCATAATATTCTTGAGATTATGGGGTTGTCTGTATGATAATAAGGGTGCTTCAGGGAAGACCTGTTGCAGTCTTGTATCTTCCTGGAGGATGGGTTGTAGTTTCCTGGCGGAATTCCGGCGCTTAAAACGCAACTGTACTAAAACAAGAGATTTTGAGGAACAGATAATCCCTATGAAAAATAAGTTCCTAGAGAAGGATTACAATATAGAAACCATTGACAAAGCGTTACAAAAAGTAGGGGAGGTTGACAGAAAAGACATGCTAGTGTACAACAATTAAAAGACACAAAACAAATCAGATGTTTTTATTCCTTTTACTACAACCTACAGCACAAATTCAAAAGAAATTGAAGGGATTTTAAAGAAACATTGGCCTATTTTAAAACAAGATGACCTTTTAAAAGGAATAATTGGAGATAAGCCTACTGTAATTTATTCAAGAGCACCAAATATCAAGCAGAAATTGGTGCCCAGCTTTTTACCTCCTAAAACCAAAAGCTGTTGGTTAGATCAACTAACAAAGGGCTTCAAAAAATGCCTAAACTGCAAGGCCTGTCGGAATAATACATTAACTAACAGTAGGGTAACTTCCTTTAATAGCATCGTGTCCAATTTAAATTATAATATTAAATCACATATCACCTGTGACAGTAAAGGGGTGATCTATGTGCTACAGTGTGGATGTAACCTACAGTATGTGGGTAGAACAATACGGAAACTTAAAACAAGATTGGGAGAACATATTAGAAATATATGCAATGGTTTAGAGACGCATAGTGTCTCAAACCACTACAAAATTAAACATAACCAAAACCCATCTTGTCTAAAATTCTTTGGGATTGAAATTGTTAAACCCGACTAGAGGGGAGGAGATTACATTAAGAAAATTAATAGAAGAGAATCCTTCTGGATTTTCACACTCCAAACCTTGGCATCTAAGGGGTTAAATTTGGATATGGAAATTACCGCATTTCTCCCTTA